>NC_140937.1:46905305-47062805 GCF_014529385.1 Adiantum capillus-veneris
CAGAAAAAATATTAAACGTTCATTGTAGGCCTAAGGCTAAAACAAACAGCTGAAATGGGAAATTGAACCTATATGAGGGAAACTTCAAGCCACATAAAATCTTAATATGTTCTCTTTGTTAGGAACTTTTTCAAGGTGAGACACCCGAAATATTCACCCCCCAATGATTTAGCAAACAAGCCGTTAGTGCCAGCAAGTACGTACTCGTGTGCGGTTGGAGACTAGAACACAATTGAGATAAGAGTGTCTGGTCCTACCATTGTAGCATTCGCCACAATAAATCTTTGCGTTGTTTGTGGGCTTTCTCCTTTTATGCATCATCATTCTTATTGTTTCCAAATTTTAAATTGATGTTTCCTTAATAGCTTTCAATATATTGCGTCTGCATATTTTTGTCTTTATCTCGAATACCACACCTTGCAACATCCATCACTTGAGCCTTTTTGTTCCTTGTGAGTGCTAGTTTTTTTTGATGATTCAGCAGTATTGTAATGCTTTCACAGAATAGACTAGGGATTTCTTTTCGCTGTGTCTTTCAAAGTCTGCCAATTGATCATCGCATTAAGCAGGCTCAAATGGCATGGCGGTCATGAAGGACATGCTCTTCTATTGTCACGTGCACATTCAACCCTATGTGTACGTGGACAAGCTACTTCATGACATGGGTTCAATTCAGTTTAGTTAGCCTAGCTTAGGAAGTGATCTGGCACTTTTGTGAGTGCTCGCAGAGCGTGCATGTCCAGATACTTAAGAGTAGATGCATATCCTCTGGTTGCACACAGCATGATCATCAGAACCCATTAGGAGCATTTTTACAGTGCATAGACCTATTCCCCTTATTTTTGACATTTTTCACTTATTATTTTTAAGTGACTTTTGTTGGGAACTGGGTAGGGCAAAATGAGCAAGCAAGTATATAAGCAAACCTAGCGCTAGCACTTTCTGGCAGAAGAGGCAGCAGGAGCACGACGTTCAACATGCACCTTCTCAACAAGACTTTCCCCCGCCACAACCTTAGCGTTTTCAACCTTCAGAAGCCCTTGCATTGCAGAATAGCCCCGGCAACCGCAATACACAGCAGATCAGCCCTAGTGTAGCAGATTTCCTTAGCAACTCAGATCAACCCTAGCGTTTTTGATCAGCAAGAGGCCTAGCGTTTTGCAGATCTTTAGCGACAGAACCCAAAAGAACGCCAAGGTTTTCAATTTTCAGCATAGACTCACAGCAGAGCAAGTCCCGAACCTTCAGACCTCACCTTCCCGCAACAAATCCTCGCCTCCTCGGTTAGATCCAACGAAGTTTGCAGATTCAACCCGAGGAAACGCAGACTTCGCATTTGCGTTTTCAGCGCGTCGTCGTCGCATCGTCGCCATCAACATCGTCACCGACTTAGAGCCAGAATTCGGCAGATAAAGATTTGCAGATTTCAGCCATTAGCGTCTTCAGATTTCAGCCCGTCTCGTCATCGTCCTCATTGCCGTTGACATCGTTGGCAAGTCCAAAGCATTTTAGAAATTTGTGCGATCAATAGTGGACCGCTCTTGCCATAGAGAGTGGAGCCTTCGGAGGAGGGTTTGACAACTTGTATGGTGTCGTATTCTTCTCTCTCTATCTCTCAGTCCCAGCACCTTCATTCACAGTGTTTATCCACTTTGTTTGTTGATCACTTGCACTCTCATAAAAAATGGAAGGCTCTCTTCTCTAAGTAAAAGGAATCTTGAGCACAGTTCAGAGCACTCATCTTGAGCAAAGTTCAACATTCACTTCCGCTGCACCTAACATCTACCTTCTTGACATAGCACAATTTTCAAGTTCCCTATAAGAAGCTTTTCGTGCTACAAAATAACGTTTCTGTAGTATTTTTTTGGTGCCATTGCATTCATTGATAGTTGCACCTCTTTACTTGGCTTTAAAGATTTGATTATCTAACCGTGAGTACGATTCTCCACTGTGGCATTCAAGCAGGAAAACTGTGAGGCTTAGAAGTAGGTAAGTGAATCGTTTCTTGTTGACTTATCTATTAATGGTGAATGTCAACTTGAGTTGGTGTCAGGTGAACTTCCTGGAGTTAGAAGAGTTCTGAAAGTTTTTTTTTCTGCTTTTTTTTGGAGGTACAATTAAAATTTGGAAGATGCCTCTACGTATCGAAGCTGGGTCTTTACACACCCGCACATTCACCTTAGCCACAAGCTCATGATCTCATTGGCTAGATATAGATGCCTCTAGGTATAGAAGCGGGGTCTTTACACACCCGCACATTCAGCTAGAAGATGCCTCTAGGTATCGAAGCTGGGTCTTTACACACCCGCACATTCACCTTAACCACAAGCTCACGATATCATTGGCTAGATATGGGGGTATTCTTCTTTTACGAAGGATCCGATCGCTTTTTCCGCAGCACACATGGATTCTGGCAGTGAATTCACCGGGGAGGAAATAGTTGTCCCTACTTGCCCGAGTGAGGATCTAGTGGGAGTCGCACTTCTTCTTTTGAGACTTCAGGAGAAGTGTATAGCCCTCTTTCGCCAAACGACACCGAGAAGATGGAAGCGCATGCAGCTTCAGGTTGACGTCTGTTGTCACAAAGTGATGACATGGCTACCTGAGAGCAGAAACTCTAACCCTAATTTCTGCCAAAAACCCTAACTGCTGAAACCCTAATTTCTGGAAACCCTAACTCTAAAACCTGCAAACCCTAAAATCTGCCAGAAACCCTAACCCTAAATTCTGCCCTGACCTAACCCTAAAAGGCAGCACGTCTGAATCCCGTGAAATGCACTGGCATACTGACGTGGCACCGTATGGCAGTGCGGCAGATTTTCAGCCTTTGCGGCAGTTGCTTTTCTCTACACAAGTATGAGAGAGAGAGAGAGAGAGAGAGAGAGAGAGAGAGAGAGAGAGAGAGAGAGAGAGAGAGAACGTTTTTGCTTTATTTTACAACTCAAGAGATCTTGAGAGAGGAAAGAGCCTTTGCTTTTATTTAGGCTTTTGATTTTGAAGCTTTTGGGGCTCTGCTTTTGGCAACCCTTGTAAACTTTAAATAAGTGGTGAGGGTTCATACTTTGCAGAGCATTTGGACGCAGAGTCTGAGAGTGAAACTTGAACCACTCTCTTGTACTTTGAACTGATTAATACATAAAGAAATACCGAAAGGTGCGCCGGTCTTTGGGGCCAATATCTCTAGGCATGGAACTCCTCCGGGCCAGTGCAAATCTATTGTGAACTGTGAACTGTTTTGAAGTGGTTATTTGGTGCTGACGTGATTGATTCTTAACTTGGAGTGTCCAAGTCTGTTACGGTGGTATCAGAGCACAACCGATTTCTCTTCTACGGGAAATCCGATCCCCATTTTTTTTTTCCGTGGCACCTATGGCTTCACGCAAGGATCAGTCGACTCCTTCTGCATCTGGAGATGCGGGCAGGGATCACAACGAAGATTCCGGCAGAGTATGGCCCGCCTCGGCCTACTCAGGCGGAGCAAAGAGAGATGAAGCGTCGTCAATTGATCGGCGATGCAACAAAGATGATGCTCAGTTTTGCGAAAGATCCGAAATTGGCGAAATATATGAGCGAGACTTCTTTTCAGGAAGTGCATACGCAGTGGTAGAAAACCACTACACCACCCTTGAAACCCGCTCTCAAGAAATCTTCTGATCACAAACTGTATTCATAGAAGGAATCACAAGAGGTGGTTGATGCACGGATTGCTCAGTTTTTTTGACGCGCAAAAGAAAGCCAAAAAGCACGGCAAAAAGCAGAAGAAAGGCACTGACTTCCTGGGATATTTGGGTCGTCTGTCGACATTCGACAAGGCAAAGAAACAAAAGAAGCGTGTTCGATTTGAAGGAGTATCCAGTTCTTCTTCTTCTTCTGACAATTCTTCTAGCTCTTCAGATTCGAGCGAAGAAGACAGAAAAGGTGAAAAGCGAAGCAAGAAACAAAGCTTCGGAAAGGGCAAGAAAAAGGCAAAGAAGGCTAAATCTCGCCCAGAGACTGACAGTTCTATTGAGGACTCGTCTACAGACGGCTCAGATTCCGATGACGGAAACTTTTATGCGAACAAGAAGAATTTTTACAAAGCCAACCAGTATGACTGTCTCAAAGATAAAAGCAAGAAAGTCCGAGAGTTTAAGGAAGGTGGCCACTCGATCAAGTTTGATACTTTTTCAGGATGCTCAGATGCCTCGAAGGCTTTGTCTTTTATACCGCAGTTTGACATTGCTTTCGCAGGAGGACGCTATTCAGAGCACTCCAAGATTCGGAGAGCTGCCTCTTATTTTAAGGGGAATGCTCGTACTTGGTGGTCCACGCTTCTTTTAAACATGACTGCGCTAGTTAAATGGCTGAAATTTAAGAAGCTTTTTATTTCTTCTCGGTTGACGCAAGAATATGAAACGAGATATACGAGCTGCTTGGAACCATCTTCTGATGACCAAGAAAGATGGTTGAAACCAAGAAAGAATATGAACGAGATATACGAGCTGCTTGGAACCCATCTTCGGATGACTATAAGAAACCTATGCTTTGGCGAACGCATCCCAAACCCGAGTTAGTTCTCCCTTCAAGTCAGTTTAAAAGAACTTGGATTCCTAAAGGTTCTTGTTCAGATCCACCTTCTATCCCTGAAATCAATCAAGTTGTCTTGCACAACACTATTTCTAGTAGAGTACAAGGTCTCCCTAGGGCTTCAATTTCTAGAATTGAGAGTGATGACCCTTCTAACCATAGAATTTTTGCTTTAAGGATCCTATTTTAAGCTCTTGTATACCCTTGAGAACTACTCTTATGAAGATTTGGAGCTAAGAGAGTCTCATAGCACTCAACTTCGAGTACTGTAAGGCAAATTTCTGAAGTCCAAGTGTCCTAGTTTGAAAAATCCCTTGGTTGGAAAGAAAGATTTGTTGATAACTATCTTTACCTCCCTTGACTTAGACAAGATTGGATTAAGCTCTATTTTGAGATCTCAAGAAGCTTTGGATGCTCTCCCTCCTTTGTGTGAGAAAGGTATGGAACCATCCCCGTAGCTTTCAAATATGTGAAAACTTTGGGAAAAAAATCTTTCAACTATGGTGACATAGGACGTAATCTAAAAAAGCAAGAAAGGCTAGCAATCTCAAGTGTTGATTGCCCTTGTAGTAAAATTGCCTTTACTTCTTACGTAAATGGAGCTTTGGGTCATGTAGTTACTGCCGATTGTTCTATCCTTCCTTTGGATTCCTTGAAAGACCTTTTCTCAAGAGGTACTAAATATAGGCTCCCTTCCTCAAACGACTCTTGCCTTCTCAAAGCCATAGAAAAAGGAATTTCTAGTTTCGTAGTAAAGTTTGAGGAGTCTTTAGGAGTTCAAGGTATTTTTACCCATTGGAAGTCTGTAGTCCTCAAGAAAGCTTCTTTGAAATTAGCATCTTGCTCTCGGAACGTTTCTTCAGGAAGGGATAGCTTATCTTCTTCTGATCGTGATGCTCTTAGGAACTTTCATCGTGATTTTGTAATCTCTTACGTAGATAAGTGCTCTAATAACTTTGTTGTTACGTGCAAAAAGTTCTATTTAGAATGTTTGTTAGGTGAAGTAAACTCTCAGACTTACAATGATTGTGATCTTTCAATTCAAGAGGTTATCTTGAAACATCAAGACTTTTGTAAGTCTTTTGGTTTCAAGTGCCAACCTAAATTACCTTTTTTATATACAGTTTGGAAGTTCCACAAGAACCCTATAAAGCTTAGATTTATAGCTGCTTCTTGTAACACCTCTTTGACTGAGGTTTCCAAATGGCTTAGTTATTGTTTCAAAGCTATTTTACCGAGCGTAAATGAATTGTGGAAAAATATGCTAAAGGAAGCAGACGTACCTACCGATTCAAGTTGGATTTTAAATGATTAAGTGGGTGTGATTCCTGTTTTAAAGTTTTTGAACTCTTCAAGAAGCCTTAAGGAGAAATCTTCTCATTTAGGTCTCCAAACTTTTGACTTTACTACGCTATACACGAAGCTAAATTTGGAGGACCTTAAATTTAGAGTCAAGTCTCTTATTTCAAAAGTTTTTGCGTACAAGCTTGAGAAGGATAGGTACAAGGCATTGCTAGTAGAAAAGTAAGCCTTGAACTTTGACTTCTTATGGTTGAAAAGTAAGAATGTAGATGTAGACAAAGGAAGAAAGAGATTCACCAGGATTGTAGATGACATTGACATCATATCTTGGTTAGATTTTCTTTTGGACAATTTATATATAACCATCGGCGACTCTCTTTTCAAGCAAACAATTGGTATCCCTATGGGCACTAATTGTGCTGTTTTTCTTGCTAATTTCTATCTTTTTACTTATGAGTTTGATTTTGTGGAGCGTCTTGTCCTTGCTAACAGTTGCCCAATATTTTTGCACAAGTTATGCAATGTAAGACGCTTTGTAGATGATCTTTTTGTCCCTGACGTTCCTTCTTTTCAAGATTTTATGTACTTGAATTCGAGTTCCGTAGGCGGAGGAATTTATCCCAAGGAGTTTTGTGAACTCAACTGTACCATAAATAGTGATTGTTGTGCCTTTTTAGACCTTAAGATTTTTTAGACTCCCTTAGGATTAGAAGTAGATATCTATGATAAGCACCTTGAACCAGAATATGCCAATCTAAATATTATCCGTATGCCTCACATTTCTTCGAACATTTCTCTTTTAGCTAAGTACGGTGTCATTTGCTCTCAACTATTCAGATTTTCTTGTCTTTGTTTTAGTAAATCTGCTTTTGTTGGTCAATCTTGCAATCTTATTTCTTTACTAGTTGAAAAAGGATACTCGTTCAAAAGAATCATGAAAAACGTTCGTTCTTTTTGCATCTTAGTAAGTTTATTTTTAATGTTTTTTTCTTCGGAATGTTCAAAATAATCAGTAGTAAATTCAATAGAAGTGGGGAGCTAAAAAGCCCACTTATTGTTTGACTTAATAACACCTTATGTTGTTGTTTTGATCTTTAGCGCTTCTAGTATTTTTACTATAGCTTGACAAATGCTAGCCTTTATCATGGCTAAATATGCCCATCACCTCTGGAGGGTGATAGAAACTCAGCTCGTTGGTTTTGTAGAGTACATTCAAAGCATGAATGACCTCTATATAAAACTGCACCTACTCTTGGGCACTGACGACGTGAGTAGGGATGTCATAGCTGTTGTCCAAGCTATGCATGATAAAGGTGATAATCTTATTCTTCCTGTTTGGACAAGCAGCGAAGTTGAGATCACATATTGTCAAGTTTGGTTCTTTGCTCTTTGTAGGTTTGTAGTAGTATTCATTTTTCGATTTCGTATTAGCTTACCTGAGGACTTAAGAATGTGTTCCGTTAGAAGTTGTTGTGTGAAGTTTGATTTCTAGGATTAAGTTTTTAAGATGTCTTATTCTTTTTTGCTTAAAGTTGAGTACTTGTTTTAAGCCAAGTAAGTTGCGTCAACTTATTTTACACATGCCTTTTCTAAAAACATTTTTAAGTTAATAATGTTTTGTTTTATTTAGTTTTGTTTCGTAGCAAACAAAGTGATTTAGTTAGTTTGTTTGTTTGTTTTTGTTTTTCTTTTCTTTTCTTGTGTCCCTTGCTTTTATAGTTCTATGAGTGCTTTATTCCCTCTTATAATTTGTGAGTTCAAACTTTTCTGAACTTATGAAGGTATGTATATATATATATATATATATATATATATATATATATATATATATATATATACACACACACACAATCAATGCTTACTGTGAAAGATTTTGGAGCTCTTTTCTACCCGCCTCTTCATTCAAGAAGATCTCGTTCAGAGAACAGATTGAGCGGTTTACCTTGGGTCTACCTACAGAGATCCAAGATCATTGCTTGGAACAAAAGTCAGCTTCTATTCAGAAGTTGATGAGTCATGCGAAATGGGGCTTTGCCATTCACTCTGGCAGTCTGAACTACCCCACCGATGAGGTCATGACACAACGAGCCGAACAGACTTCAGCAAATGAAAGTAGAAATAGAAAGAGCAACCCAGAAAAGAAGGATGCACGACCCAAGCTTACTCCTGAGGAGAGAGCTCGCTCATGAGGGAGGGGAAGTGCTTTGGATGCGGGGAACATGGACATATCTCCGCGAAGTGCCCTAACAAGGCACCGGATGAACAAGATGAAGAAAGGAGAGAAAGTTCTAAGGCAGCTGAGGAATGTGGCAGAAAAGGCAGATAGAAAAGCAGAACTAGTACCACATGGCGTGGGACCTGCACCGAATCAAATGAATGAACGTACAAACTTTGCCGCTTTTTGGGACAAAGTGAAGGATCAGGGAGCTCTTTTCAAGGAGCCAAGGCCAACTTCTTTTCACTTGGAATTGGCGGCTCGATTTGGAATTACGCCCGACAGACTGACGCCACAGGCGGAGGTAGTTCGACTGGCACCCGGACGGGATGTTGCCATTACATCGAGCATTGGTAAACTTCGTTTGCAATGACAGGGGTGTTCAGGGCACAAGAGCGACGTTCTACTTGGAATCCCTTGGTACCACCAGAACTACGCCGTGGTTGACTACCGGACCGAGAAAGCGACCTTGACAAATGAAGGGCTCAGAGATTGTACTTAATGAACTTCAGTTTTTTTACTCACTCTTTTGGGAGAGAACTGAACGATGGATAAAGGTTGAATCTGTTTTGACTTGAACAAAAGAACGCCAAGATTTTTCTCCACACTCATGCCGATTGCTTTTTAGAGGCCCTGAAGATTAGACCATTGACCTAATACCTGGAAGCACATCACCGAACCGGCCACCTTACCGTGTGAGCCGAGTACAGAATGAAAAGATTATGAACCCATTGAAAGTCCTCTTGGAAAAGGGTCTTGTCCAACATAGTACTTCACCGTATTGCTCTCCACTTTTGTTGGATTTGAAGAAAGACGAATCTTGGAGAATGTGCATTGATTATAGAGCTCTCAACAAAATCACCATCAAGAACAGATTTCCGATTCCTAGGATCGATGATATACTCGACAGGTTATAGGGATCCTCGTGCTTCAGCAGGATTGACCTGAAGAGTGGATATCATCATATCCGAATCGCGCCGGGAGACGTCTACAAGACAGCTTTTCGAATGACTTTTGGGTTATTTGAGTTTTTGGTGATGCCTTTTGGTTTAACCAATGCTCCTGCGACATTAAACCGGATGATGGACAAAATTTTTCGAGAGTACAGGCTATTTGTTGGCACTTTCTTTGATGATATCATTGTTTTCTCCAAGAATGAGGCAGAACACAGAGATCATCTGCTGCAGAGATAACACTTTTTGGGACACATTGTCTCAGCAGCAGGAGTGTAAATGGATCCAGCCAAGATAGATACTATCCGTGATTGGCACGATTTGAAGAATGTCCATGAAGTTGGAAGCTTCTTGGGATTGTGTTTGTACTACAGGCGGTTCATTCGAAAGTTTGCAGAGGCTGCTTCCCCTTTGCATATCTTGACACAGAAAGGAGTCCCTTTCTCGTGGGGATCCACAGAGGTGACTGCCTTTCAGACATTAAAAGAGAAATTGATTACAGGACCAGTTTTGACTTTGCCGGACTTGTAGAAGTCATTTGAAGTATATTGTGATGCTTGTGGTCGTAGTTTGGGTACGGTCTTAATGCAAGAAGGTCATGCCATTGCTTACGAGAGCCGATTGTTCTCAAGGCCGGAAATGTGTTCTCAAGGCCGGAAATGATAGCACAAATTTATGAGAAAGAGCTTTTGGCGGTTATCTATGCTCTTACTTAGTGGCGGCATTACCTACTTGGAGCAGATTTTATTGTCTTTACAGACCATCAGAGTTTGCGCTACTTCTTGTCACAGAAGCAGCTTTCGGAAAAGCAGATGCGGTGGGCGAACATCTTGTCACAGTTTCACTTCCAAATTGTCCATGTGCAGGGACAAAAGAATGTGGTGGCAGATGCTTTGTCTCGGAAGCCGTTGGTTTTGGCTATTTCCTCGATACATCGTAGGAGCTTCAAGGATATGGTCGACCAGTATGCCACATATACAGATTTTGCAGATATTTTCACACGGATACGGGATGGGGAGACAGTAGCAGGATACTCCATTCGGGAAGGCTACTTGATGAGAAAAACCATGAAGGTTATGACTGAATGCCACTGTCCACCTTTTACGGGTCACCACGGCATTGCTACCACCATGAAGGGGGTAGAGAGATACTTCTTTTGGCCGAGACTCAAAAAGGATGTGGAAGAGTTTGTGTGCAGTTGCTTAGTATGCTAGAAGGTCAAGTTTGACAGGCATAAGGCACAGGGATTGTTACAGCCTTTACCCATACCCACCCGCCCCTGGGAAAGTATTGCAATAGATTTCATTTTTGATCTCCCGAGAACACAGAATGATTACGATGATTTTCCGATTACATGGCATGCCTGAGACGATTGTCTCCGACAGAGACCCCAGATTTATGAGTTTGTTTTGGAAGGCAATTTGGGAGAACATTGGCACGCGATTGAGTTCTCGTCGTCATTCCACCCGCAGACTGATAGGCAATCTGAGATTGCAAATTCAGTGGTTCTAGATTTATTGAAGTCTTATATCTTAGATCAGAAGACTCAATGGGAAAAGTACTTACCTTTGGTGGAATTTGCCTACAATAACACGATACACTCTTCGACGGGGAAGGTGCTGTTTGAGATTGTTGAAGGTGCTGCGAAGGTTCCACCCTTCCTAAGCACGAAAGATAAGATTTTTGAAGCGGATGAATATATGCAAGACTTAGATACGGCTTTTGCCAAGGTTCGCGAGACTTTGCAGAAATCTCAAGAACGATAGAAAAAGGCAGCGGATCGCCATCGTCGCAACTTGAAATTGAAGGAGGGTGATTGGGTGCTCTTACATTTTGGGAAGGCACGCTTGAGAAAGAAAAAGGGAAAGAAGAGGCTTTTCCCAAAGCTTAGTATGCGATACTACGGACCTTTCCAGATCACTGAAAAGATAAATGATGTCTCCTTCCTATTGAAACTGCCAGATACTTGGAGGATTCACAATGCATTCCATGTGAGTCTCTTGAAACCTTTTAAGGGTGATGTGCTTGATGATGGGGAGCCTGATGAGCAACCCGAAGTGGAAGAAAACGAGGAGATCCTTGTTCCTGAACAGATTCTTGCACATAAGGATACGAAGAATAAAGGGAAAGTCCGAAGGCGGTTCTTGGTTAAGTTCATGAACTATCCTGCATTGGATGCGAAGTGGATGGAGTAGGAGGACCTAGCAGATATTGCTCAGATTGTGAAACTTTACCTCGATGCTTTTGGTTTAGCATAGTCTACTCCAAACGGAACCCATAATTTAGCTTGGCCGGAGATCTGGTGCAGTGGGATGCATAAGAGGGGAGTGACTCCGCTCCTTTATCAACAGATGCCTTGATTTTGATACTAAAGTCATTGATGTCTCTTTGAGCTTCAGGGATACTGAGAGCTGACAATATTCTGTTGGATGACTTTATGAAATGGAATTCATGATTATGATACTGATTTGTTCTTGACTTCTTTTAAGTGCAAGAACTGATAGACGAAATGACTGCAACATTTTGGTCTGATTGATCTCGAATAGCATGGTTGCAATAGGGGTTAGTCAATCGGACATCGATGAGGTCCCGATTGGATCTAGATGCGATTGCTAGCTACATTGCCGATAAATCATGGTCTAAGATACGAATGAATGTTGAATGTCATGTGATGTCTAGTGATGTTCTGTGATGTCGTGTGATGTGACTGTCGATTGGTACATGTGCTAGATGTGTGTTTCTAGTACGTAGGTACTAACAGTCGGTGTCTGCTAAGACGGTTTATGGCCTTTGTCTGTTTTGCAGGCGTAATCGAGGGCGATTACAATGCTTTCAAGAGGGGGGTATGTCACAAAGTGATGATGTGGCTACCCGAGAGCAGAAACCCTAACCCTAATTTCTGCCAGAAACCCTAACTGCTGAAACCCTAATTTTTGGAAACCCTAACCCTAAAACCTGCAAACCCTAAAATCTGCTAGAAACCTTAACCCTAAATTCTGCCCTGACCTAACCCTAACCCTAACCCTAAAAGGGAGCAGGGCTGAATCCCGTGAAATGCGTTGGCATACTGACGTGGCACCGTACGGCAGTGCGGCAGATTTTCAGCTTTTGCGGCAGATGCTTTTCTCTACGCAAGTATGAGAAAGAGAGAGAGAAAGAGAATGTTTTTGCTTTATTTTACAACTCAAGAGATCTTGAGAGAGGAAAGAGCCTTTGCTTTTATTTAGGCTTTTGTCATTCGGGATTGCAGGCGGCCATTCACTCACCTCTCAAGCCGGCCATGAATTAGAAATCGAAGCCGAGTGCAGACAAGCGACGACTATACTCACAAGATGAGTTTGACAGGGTTGTAGAGCAGCAGGTCAACCAAATTATGAAGTATTTGAACGACTCGTGAAAGAAATTGTGGAGTGGATTACCTCGGCTACATAGGTTGGAAATCCACATTCGAAGCAGTTAGCAGATCCAAGAAGCATGTACGCTTTGAATATGACCCCAATTCATCTTCATCGTCAGACAGCTCAGAGAGTTCCTCTTTCTCCGACGCTAGCAAGGAGGGCGGGAAGCACTGGAAGCGTTGAAGGACTCGAAAGAGCAAGAACGGTAAGGACAGACGATCCAAGAGAAACAAATCTGAAAAGGATATCGAAAGCACAAGAAGCATTCCGAGGATACCTCATCTTCATATAGTTTTGATTCGGATGAGTCAACGTTCAGAACAAGGCAGAGATGAGGCTACAGATTGAGTCAGTTTGACCGGCTTGAACAGAAGGGGGGGTAGACCAAGGATCTGAAAGAGGGTGGGAAAGCATTTAAATTTGACACCTTTACACAATATAAGGACACCCACGGCATTGTTTTCTCGGGAGGACGCTTTTCCAAACACTCTAAAGTACGACGAGCGCCTTCCTATCTGAAAGGCAGCGCCCAAACTTGGTGGTCTACCTTGCTTTTGCAAAAGGAAGCACCCACCATATGGTTAAAGTTCAAACGAGTTTTTACCACCGCATGGCTCTCCGAAGAGTACGATGTCACGTGCATACTGCACTTGCGCCACGTGGACAAGCTTCTGCTACAGTCTAGTGTCAGCCATAGTCTAGTTTAGGATCTAGCCTGGCACTTTGTGAGCCTCTAGCAGGACACGCATGCCTAGGTAGGTCGTAGTTGCATACCCTCTCTTGCACAGTACAGCCAGTTCAGCATGTGAATCACCTCTTGTCAGTAGGCTCTCAACTTATATTAGATGACTTTCTAGGCCATTTATACTAAGGTAGTGAGTGTCGTGTAAGGTGCAGCGGAAGTGAATGAACTTTGCTCAAGATGAGTGCTCCGAACTGTGCTCAAGGTTCCTTTTTCTTACTGAAGGGAGAGCATTCCGTTCCTTTTAGTGAGAGAGTGCAAATGATCACAAACAAAGTGGTAAACACTGTGAATGAAGGTATTGAGACTGAGAGATAGAGAGAGAAGAATATGACACCAGAATGTTGTCAAACCCTCCTCCGAGGGCCCCACTCTCTATTGCGAGAGCGGTCTACTCTTGATTGCACAAATCTCTACAATGCTTGGACTTGCCGACGATGTCGACGACGATGAGACGGGCTGAAATCTGAAAATGCAAATGGTTGAAATCTGCAAATCTTTATTTGCTGAATTTTGACTCTATGACGGCGATGACGACAATGCAACGATGATGCGCTGAAAATGCAGATGCTGAAATCTGCGTTTTCCGGGCTGAATCTGCAAACTACGTTGGATCTGACCGTGCGGCGAAGATCTGCTGCGGGAAGGTGAGATCTGCAAGGTTCGGGACTTGCTCTGCGGTGTCTATGTGCTGAAAACTGAAAACCCTGATGCTTCTTGGGGTTCCGTCGCAGTGAATTTGCAAAATGCTATGGTTGCTGCATGATCCAAAAACGCTAGGGTTGAATCTGTCTTCTGTTGCAAAAACGCTAGGGTTTCTGTTGTCTTGCTGCTTCCGGGGCTGATCTGCTGTGCAAAAACGCCAGGGCTGAGTTGATGTAAAAAACGCTAGGCTTACAGATGGCTGAAAGGACTAGGGTTGTTGTAGGTTGGAGTCTTGCTGAGACGGTGCCTGTTAAATGCTGTGTTTCCGCTGTCTCTTCTGCCAGAAAGTGCTAGCGCTAGGTTTTCTTATATCCTTGGCTATCAAAATCGCCCTACCTAGTTCCCAACAAAAGTCACTTAAAAATAATAAGTGAAAAATGGCTAAAATAGGGAAAATAGGTCTATGCACTGTAGAAATGCTCCTGATGGGTTCTGATGGAAATCTGATGATCATGTTGTGTGCAACCAGAGGATATGCATCTACTCTAAGTGTTTGGGCATGCACGGTCACCGGTGTGGAAAGAGACTCACAAAAGTGCCAGAACACTTCCTAAGCTCACTGAACTGAACCCATGTCATGAAGTAGCTTGTCCACGTACACATAGGGTTAGATGTGCATGTGACATGTCGAAATTGGCTGCTTGACCCAGCTTTGCTTGCATATATAGGTGGCTTGGGGGCGTTTCTCTTAAGGCATGGAAGAAGCAGAGGAACTAGAAGTCAGCTCCGCAGCACAAGTACCTCAGGTCCTCAGCGTTTTTAGCAATCAACAAATCGCCATGTAGCAGCCAACACTTAAACGTTTTCCACTTTACCTCAACGTTTCCACCCACTTCAGATCAGCGTTTCCAGCCCACAGTAGACCAGCATTTTGAATCATGAAGCCTCAGTACATTGAGCCAGCAGATCAGTATTGTCAGCCATGGAGATTTCAGTCTTCATCGCCAAGTAGCTTCCAGATTCCAACCTCATGACCACTAGCGTTTATAGCATTCAACACTTAGTTTCGTAGTACCAAGCATCTTCACCAAGTACCCACAAGCATCTATAGGAGTACCCTTCAACATCTTCGCCGTACCAAGCATCTCTAGCAAGTACCCATCGGCATCTCAATATCATCAGCATCTAGGATTATTGTATCAACATTTGTGCAAGTAATGAAAGCAAGTATTTGCTCTAGCAACAGAGCAAGGGGGCCCTTGAGGGTGGTTGGGACTCGAGATGCCGTGTTGTCTCTCTTTGTCTCTCTCCGTCATTGTCTTCAGTTCAGTTTCTCATTTCAAGTGAAGCAAAGTAACCTTGTGTTTGTGCGGAGTATTAGATCCAAATTAAATCCTTAAACACTTCCGTTGCACTGGACATTGGTATCAAAGCTCTGTGCGTGCTTCGGCTTCGTCAACTCAAGGTCAAGAACCCGAGAAGAACAAAGAACCAAAAAAACCTCTCTCAATTCTTTTTGTCAAAGAAGCTTCGCGTCCCTTCCTCGGACTTATTAGCCACTCCCACCCTTAGTCCATCGCGCATCGGGTGTGCTCCCGTCTTCATCGCTATGTCTTTGAACGAAGATTGACTGGATACACGAAAATCTAGATCTTGAGTACTAAGATCTACTTGCAGCGTATACGGATATGGAAGGAGTTAGTACAAGGATCCCTAACCCTCTTCTTCATTCGCATTTGCATGCACATTGCACAAGAAGAGGGGACAACTTAAACTCTCACCTCTTCTATTGTCCCCTTGATGTGTTTGTAGATGAATTTTCCCGTGACCTTCTTGCCTCTTGCTCCCGCATCAACCGCTTGCAAGAAGTAGGTGCCAAGAGGGCATGACACGAGTATGTTAATGATGCCCCTCTTCTTACAATCACTCCACCCATCGGAGAGAATGGAGCACCCATATAATTGTGAGTGCGCGTGTGCGGAACTGTGAGAGAGGAGAGGAGAGAGAGAGAGAATAGACACAAACGCAAGATATGGTGAAGAGGGGGCGATCAACTCCCCACTGACTACCAGAGCAGAAGCCCCTACAATCAGATGTGTGATCTCTGTGAGATGAGAGATGTGGAAGTGGGTACCCCTGGCACCATCAATAGGTGCCCAAGGGGAGGTAGGGCAAGGCCTGATAAAAATCCCCACGACCCAACAGAAAATGATATATGGGAATATATGTGGGCGCCCGGACAAAAGTGGACGGCCGGCCCCAAACTCGGGCGGCTGGACTAGTAGCAACCTAGGCTATGGGTGGCCAGCTTGGAGACATACTAGCCGTACAAGTATTCTCTTGTAAGGTGCAGCGCAAGTGAATGTTGAACTTTGCTCAAGATGAGTGCTCCGAGCTGTGCGAAAGGTTTCTTTTACTTACGGAAGGGAGAGCCTTCCGTTCCTTTAGTGAGAGAGTGCAAATTATCACAAACAAAGTGGGTAAACCTTGTGCATGAAAGTAATGAGACTGAGAGATAGAGAGAGAAGAATACGACACTAGAATGTTGTCCGAAGGCCCCACTCTCTATGGCGAGAGTGGTCTACTATTGATTGCACAAATCTCTAGACGGGCTGAAATCTGAAAATGCTAAGGGTTGAAATCTGCAAATTTTGTATCTGCTGAATTCTGACTCTTATGTCAGTGACGATGTCAATGGCAACGATGCGACGACGACACGCTGAAGACGCAGATGCTGAAGTCTGCGTTTTCTGGGCTGAAACTGTAAACGCTCGTTGATCTGACCATGCGGTGAGTATCTCCTGCAGGAAGGTGAGATCTGTGAGGTTTGGGACTTCTAGTGCGGTGTCTTGATGCTGAAAATGCATAACGCTAATGCATATGCCGGTTGTGTTGCGATGAATCTGCAAAATGCCGAGGCGGATCTGCAATCCAAAAACGCTAGGACTGAATCTGTGTTCTTCTGCCAACGCTAGGGTTGATCTGTGATCTGCTACAAAACGCTAGATGATCTGCTGTGTCGTGCTGTAGCCAGGCTGCTGCAAATGCAAAACGTTGAGTTGAATCTGCACTTGAAAAAAACATTGGTTGAAAACGCTAGGTAATCAGCTTGGGGGGGGGGGGGGGGGGATCTTGCTGAGAAGGTGCACTGTTGGATGTCAGGTCCCTGTTGCCTCTTCTGCCAGAAAGTGCCAGAGCTAGGGTTTCTTATATACATGCTTGTCAAAATTGCCCTACCGAATTTCCCAACAAAAGTCACTTATTAATGATAAGTGAAAAATGGCTACAATAGGGAAAATAGGTCTATGCATTGTAAAAATGCTCCTGATGGGTTCTGATGGAAATCTGAAGACCATGTTGTGTGCAACTAGAGGATATGCATCTACTCTAAGCGCCTGGACATGCACGGTCTGCGAACAGGCTCACAAAAGTGCCAGAACACTTCTTAAGCTAATTGAACTGAACTAAACCCTTGCCATGAAGTAGCTTGTCCACGTACACATAGGGTTAGATGTGCACGTGACATCCCCTGCTTTTCAAAGTGAGGTACTGGTACCGAACTGTATGGCGTCGAGGGAGATCGTCAACAGCGTCTAAAATCCTGGAAAGGACTCTTCGCCGGCCCACTTTGTTGCGTGGGTCATTAGATACTTGAACTTCATAAAAGTCTGCAAAGCTTGCTTCTTTGGGCTGCGCCGAAAGTGACAGAAAGACATTTGTGGCTCCTTCAATGCTTCAACTTCATCTATAGTTATGCATCTATCTTCTTCAATAATCTCTGAGGTTGAAAATTCTTGAAACCACTTCCAACACAAAAACATGAACATACCCATTCCATGTAAAGTATTCTAGTCTTTTTTAAAGACTGTGCATGCAATGTAGATGAACATATAGACGGATTGCCAAACCATTCATCAAACACACGCAAACAATGGAATCGAAACTTGTCTTTCTGATCTAAATCTATCAACTGTGGCAAATCACAATGGAAATGCCGATGCTTGATGCTCAATCCTTCTTGTGCTCTTTCGGATACCGTGTCATGCTAAGGAAGAGACATGGAATTTGAATGCAAACATTTCATATTTTCATGAGTAATCCGCATACATCCGTGCTCGCCTCTACTTGTTTTGTAGTGCTTGCACAAAGATTCCTTTTGTGCTGAAACTTGATGAGTGTCAAATAGTGAAAGGTCAAAGTTAGAGAGGTTAAGTGTTACTCTAATGAATGAAGCCCTCTTGAAAACAAAGCAAAGGGATTCAATAGATCCATCTCCCACCCCGTCTTTCAGTTTGCAGTTAAGAGAAAGACATTTGGTGGCTGGGTGCTATTGAGGTGCCCAAAGAGACCAATTGAGTACTTTCATGGATTTTTGAGATAACTCCAAGGATTACAAAGGTAATACACTCCCAACTTGTACGTGAGAAGCTGGAGCTTGAGGGTTTAGGTAGCTCTGATGTGGAGTGGCACCTGGGTAGGGACTTAAAGACCATAAAGTGTTTGCTTGGCTACAAACAAGGGGCTTATTCACTCTATCCTTATCCATTTTGCACTCGGGGGTACCAACCTAACAGACAAAAAGCGCAAAAGAACTCTGGAAAGGGTAGTTCAATGCCTCCATGGCAAGAGGATGGAGACAAAGCATTGGACAATTTTGATGTTGAAGATGAAGATAGGGATGGTAAGTGTCTATTTTGAGATGCCCCATGCTCAATGTCCTAGGTCATGCACTAAAGCACAAGGCTTGGAATCCCATCTTTCCATTTTCTCTATCTAATGTACATTTTTGTACATTCCATGCATTCATGCACATTTTCAATAGGCTATTGAAGCTCACATTGACTATGCTTTCACAATGAAGCCATTGAAAAATTCTTAAAGAGGCAATCATTAGGGTGGAGACACTTCTCAATTCCATTGGCTATCATGGTGGAAATGTGTCAATTGTTGCTGCAAAGAACACAAGGAAGGCCCATAAGATTGCCCAACAAGTATCAATGAGTGGAAAAAAAGCTAGACACTTCTTGAAGAAAGAAACATAGGGAAACTCATGCTAAGATGATCCTCAAAACAGCTCCTACCACAATCCAACTAACCTTTGCGAACTCTAAAACAAGAACTACTCAAAGCTACTACTGACAATGACGCAAATGGTAAGCTTGCAAACAAGTGCAAGCAAGTTTGGGCAGCTTTTGATAAAATGGTCAAGCCTATGGGTCTTACCAACACAACAAAGGACAAATGCCAATCATCTCAAGTGGTGTTGGTGGATTACACCAAGGTCTTTACTCTTTCTTGGGGCGAGAATAACATCACACATTACATGGTAATCCATGTCAAATTGTGAAAAGATTGTTTTCAATTCATAATTTGCATCATTTTCTTGTTATGGTTATGGTTCTAAAATCTTCTTATGGTAAATGGTTTGGTTACAATGTCTATCTATTACAACGTAATGTAAAGCTTGGAAGCGCCGTCTTACTCTGTCTGCTCTTTGGTGGAACAGAAAAGAGCAGACTGAACAACTCCAAGCACTTGAAATAACAACTGAACTGAAAGAGAGAGACGACACGAGACGGGGAGTGGCAGAGTTCCACCCGAGAGAGCACTGGCCCCAAATGATGGTGCCCCTTTTCATATTTCTTAATATTGCTTGAACTTAGTACAACTCCCATGGCTCTGCTCTGCATCCTCGCGGGTAGACTGCGAGAGTGAGAGCCCATGGGTCATATTTAAAGGCCCTTGGCCTCTAAAAGCAGTTTACATGAAAAGCAATCAAACTCAAAATTTTATGGTCCAAAAGAAATCAGTGCCAACTGTGGAAATCCGTACATCTACCACGTCAGCACACATAAAATGCGGAATTCCGTACTGTTTGCTACGGTAGTATGTCAACGCAAATTGCAGGGGTTCCGTACAGTTGCCACGTCATCCGCTTCTACACAAGAGATTTGTGTGCGTGTGTGATCCTGCTTTGTTCTAATGCCTTTAGGTCACTTGGGCCCCATCGGACAGGGTCCCATAAGCTAGCGGGAACTCCTCTTTAAAAATAGGCCACTCGGCAAAACTTTGCAAGTTGGTAAAACTTCTTTTGCTGCTTTTGCTTCTTCTTCTTAGGGTTTAGGCCCCTCGGCCGGGATCTGCAAGTTGGCTCCATTCTTCAGTAACTTGACACGCCAGCAATTTGTGACATGCACCCTCTAAACGATCAAGAATATTATCAATCCTTGGAATAGGAAACCTCTTCTTGATGGTATTCTTATTCAACGCATGGTAATCAATACACATGCGCCAAGAGCCATCTTTCTTCTGCACTAGGAGCACTGGAGAGCAAAAGGGCGAAGAACTAGGTTGAATCAACCCTTTTTCTAACAATTCCTCTACTTGGCTCATAATCTCTTTCTGTTGGGCCACACTAACTTTATAGGGAGGTCTATTTGGTGGGCTATAACCTGGCACCAAATCTATCGCATGATCCTCAGGTCTCTCTGGCTGCAACTAAGGCGGTAATGAATGAGAAAAACATTCACTGAACTCTCGCAAACAAGTTGACCTTTCTTTATCTAACAAAGATATATTGACTGACAATTATTTGAAACATCACAACGAAAATCAAGTACGCTGAAAGATGATTTTAAATTATAGAAGTGATAGCAGAAGCTGATACAATAGGGATAGACTCTTTTTTTAGCTTTACATCCAAGATGTGAGGTTTGTCCCTATGTTGCAAGATGATCCTTTTGTTGAAGACATACGGCATTCCATGTACACGGAAAATCCACGGGATTCCCAACAAAGCATCGCACCCTTTCAAAGGCATGATATAAATTTTTCTGTGTCCACATATGACTGAATATGTAGATGCAACTTTCCAATGATGGGAGTTACACACTCTGAATGGCCAGGACATGCCAAACTTGCCTTAGCTGTGTACCCCATTTCTTTAGCTTTAATGCCCAACTTGATAGCCAACTCTGGTGAGATAGTTTGCCTTTGCACCTGGATTAGAGAAAATAAGCGGTGTTTGATCCCACGCTCTGCATAGCTCACTAGCACCAGAATTTGGCCTATTCCCCACATATCTGTTTGTTAGGTGCAACGAAATGAATGTTTGAACTTTGCTCAAGATGAATGCTCCGAACTGTGCTCAAGGTTCCTTTTGTTCTTATGGAAGGGAGAGCCTTCCGTTCTTAATGAGAGAATGCAATGGACACAAACAAGTGAATGGACACTGTGTGTGAAAGTGTATGAGACTGAGAGATTGAGAGAGAAGAGAAATACGACACCAGAGACGTAAAACCCTCCTCCGAAGGCCCCACTCTCATCGGCGAGAGTGGTCTACTATTGATTGCACAAACTGGTACAAACTGAATGTATGTGATTGATGCACGTCTAGGCTATGTCGGTGTCGATGACAGTGATGGCGAGACCGACGCTATGGCTGAAATCTACCACTCTTTATCTGTTGTCCAAAAACGCTAATGGGCAGAAATCTGCTATCCTTCTACTGTTGTCCAAAAACGCTAATGGCTGAATTCTCCTGCGGCTGAAAACGCTATGGAAAACGCTGCCCTTGCTGGTCTTTATGGCTGAAAACCTGCGGGTTCTTGGGCTGAAAACTGATGTTGCTTATCTTGTTTGAAAACGTCATGCACAAATGAGGGCGATTTGAGGGATTTTGCTAACGCTAGGCTGAGAAGTTCCTTGGCGATGAAGCTTGATGGAAACGCTAGCTGACTGAGGTTCTATGGCGATGGTGCCTGTTAAAAATTGCTAGTGCTGATGTTGTCTGCTTGAGGGAAAATGCCCCCAAGGGGTTCTTGCTTGAGAAGTTACCTGTTGAGCGGTGGAGCTCCTGCTGCCTCTTCTGCCAATTAGTGCTAGTCTAGGTTTGCTTATATACAAACTTAGCCAATTTGCCCTACCTACTTTCCAACAAAAGTCACTTAAAAATAATAAGTGGAAAATGTCAAAAATAGGGAAAATAGGCTAAATGCACTAGAAAATTCCCCTGAAGGATTCTGATGGGAATGCTTATGATCATGTTGTGTGCAACCAGAGGATATGCATCTAATGTAAGTGTTTGGAATTGCACGGTCCGCGAACAGACTCACAAAAGGGCCAGATCACTTCTAAATCTAGACTGGCTTGACTCACTGAACCCTTGTCGTGCTGTAGCTTGTCCACGGACACATAGGGTTGGATGTGTCACGTGACATCCCCTCCTTTTCAAAGTGAGGTAGTGGTACCGAGCTGTATGGCGTCGAGGGAGATCGCCAATAGCATTCGGAATCCTGGAAGGGACTCGTCGCTGGCCCACTCTGATGTGTGGGTCGTGCGGTACTTGAACTTCATAAAGGTCTGCAACGCTTGCTTCTTTGGGCCGCGTTGAAAGCGACACAAAGTCTTCTGAGTTTCCTTCGATGCTTCAACTGCGTTTAGAGTCATGCTTCTTTCTTCTTCAAGAATCTCCATGGCTGAAAATTCCTGAAACCATTTCCAACACAAAACCATGAACATACCTATTCCATGTAAAGTGAGTGGAAAAATCTTGCCGTCCTAATAGATTGTGCATGCAATGTAGATGAACAAAGAGACGGAGTGCTAACCCGTTCACCACACACACGCATACAATGAGATCGAATCTTTCTCTTCTGATCTAAAGCAATCAACTGTGGCAATTCACAACGGAAATGCCCATGCTTCGTGCTCATACTTTGATGTGCTCTTTCTACTACTGTGTCGTGCCAAGGAAGAGACATGGAATGTGACTTTCTTGAATGCATATTTTTCAGCTTTTCATGAACAATTCGCATACATTCGTGCTCATTCATGAGTGAAACGTGCTCAACGTACAATATGTCATGCCTAGGAAAATTGATCACATAAAGATGCTGACGAAAATACAGGAAACGATCACGAATGAAACACTCGAACAATGCGTGCGTACTAATCATGCAAACACATAATACTTCCTGTGAGGGTTCTTTGGACCTAGGCTCGAGAGCCAAGATTGATCCTTCGTGATTGATCGAATCTGCAATGAGATTAGCTTCGCTAGAAAAAGCATCCACTAACACAACATCCTTGTGGGTGACTACCATGGGTCTATACCTTGGACTTTCCTTCAAGGGTGAATCTGGGCTTATCCTGGATTCATCTAGGTATATCCTTGTGAACAATGACATCATCTTCATGAAAATCCTCATGCTTGTGAGAAATGACATCTTGATCATCATGAAAATCATTATGCTTGTCATTGCCAACCAAATCATCATGCAAATCATTGGCATTCAAATCATTATGCTCATCATTGTCATTCAAATCATCATGCTCATCATTATCATTCAATTCATCATGCTTCTCATAATCATGCAAATCCTGTGTGTCATGCTTGGGAGAAGAAGAGACCGAGAGAGTCTCCTTTTCCTGATTCTCTGCAAAGTATGCCTGCACTTGAGAAAAAAGTCGCAACATCTCTTCCATGTGTCGGTCGTTCATTGCCTTTCTTGCTTTCTTCTCGTGATCAAATTCGGCATCTCTTTCTTTGGCTTCCAAGCGTGCTTGCTCGCTCTCACGTGCCATGGCTGCCATTCTTTCTTGGTGTTTGTGCTCCATTTCTGCTTTTCTTTCTGCTCTTCTTGCTTCGCGTTCTAACTTCCTGTCCATAAACATCTGGTCCAACTCCTCTATAGGAGTTAGTGCAATCCTTGACGTAGATGGGGGAGGGGGAGGGTCAGAAAAACCTCCTGGTGGGGAAAATTCTTCTTTGCCTCTCTCATGCTCATCACCTCCAAGCGAAGTATCCATTCTGCTTCGAGTGATGACCATCTGAAGTCGTGGGTTCTTGTGGGTTATTGTGGTCTTGGGTTCTTAAGTTTCACAAGGAACTTGGGTTCTTGCGCGTCTTGAGTTCTTGAGGTTCTTGAGTTCTTTTTTCGCTTGCAATCTATGTTTGAGAAGGATCTTCTCTTCACCCGAGTTCTGCTCTTTTCCGCGGGCGCACCCCTTGGCGGCCTTGCGCTCACACCAAGGTTGCTTTTTCCCACCTCACGTCGATTGGCCGGCACGGTCCGCTCTCAATGAGTGAAAAGAGGCACAAGGGAAGGCTGGACAAGCCCTTCTTTCTTGGGATTCCTGTCACTCTTCAAAAACACTTCAAAAACACGATTAGGAATCGACATGCCCAAGAGAACTTGGGTTACGTGCGACCACAACAAGCAAATTTTTTTTTTTGTGGTTCTTTCCTTGAGTGATATAGAACACTGCCAAAGCTTTGATACCAATGTTAGGTGCAGCGGAATGAATGTTTGAACTTTGCTCAAGATGAGTGTTCCGAAGTGTGCTCAAGGTTCCTTTTGTTCTTATGGAAGGGAGAGCCTTCCGTTCTTAATGAGAGAATGCAATGGACATAAACAAGTGAATGGACAGTGTGCGTGAAAGTGTATGAGACTGAGATAGAGAGAGGAGAAACACGACACCAAAGACGTTGTAAAACCCTCCTCCGAAGGCCCCACTCTCGTCGGCGAGAGTGGTCTACTATTGATTGCACAAACTGGTACAAACTGAATGCATGTGATTGATGCACGTCTAGGCTATGTCGGTGTCGACGACGGTGATGGCGAGACCGACGCTATGACTGAAATCTACTACTCTTTATCTGCCGTCTAAAAACGCTAATGGGCTGAAATCTGCTGTCCTTCTACTGCTGTCCAAAAACGCTAATGGCTGAATTCTCTTGCGGCTGAAAACGCTATGGAAAACACTGCCCTTGCTGGTCTTTATGGCTGAAAACATGCGGGTTCTTGGGCTGAAAACTGATGTTGCTTATCTTGCTGAAAACGCCATGCACAGATGAGGGCGATTTGAGGGATTTTGCTAACGCTAGGTTGAGAAGTTCCTTGGCGATGAAGCTTGATGGAAATGCTAGTTGACTGAGGTTCTATGGCGATGGTGCCTGTTAAAAATTGCTAGTGCTGATGTTGTCTGCTTGAGGGAAAACGCCCCCAAGGGGGGTTCTTGCTTGAGAAGTTACCTGTTGAGCGGTGGAGCTCCTGCTGCCTCTTCTGCCAATTAGTGCTAGTCTAGGTTTGCTTATATACAAACTTACTCAATTTGCCCTACCTACTTTCCAACAAAAGTCACTTAAAAATAATAAGTGAAAAATGTCAAAAATAAGGAAAATAGGCTAAATGCACTGGAAAATTCCCCTGAAGGATTCTGATGGGAATGCTTATGATCATGTTGTGTGCAACCAGAGGATATGCATCTAATCTAAGTGTTTGGACATGCACGGTCTGCGAACAAATTCACAAAAGTGCCATATCACTGCTAAATCTAGACTGACTTGACTGACTGAATCCTTGTTGTCTTGTAGCTTGTCCACGGACACATAGGGTTGGATGTGTCACGTGACACTGTCACTAAAAGGTTTTGGGCTTCTTTCCTTTCCTTTCCTCTCTATCATCTAAGTCAGCTGGCCTCCTCTTCTTTGGACAATCCGAAGCAAATAATGCATTTACCCTCAGCCAATTAAGCCTTCTTTTCCTCGAAAGACCTGCGCAAAAAAGGCTTCTTTTGTTTCTTGGCCTGTACCCTAGACGTCTTAGCTGAGTCTTTAGGTTTCTTTGCTTTTCTTGATTCCTGGGAAGCTTCAGGAGTTGCTTTTGCAAAGGGATTCTTTACATTGACGACCCCCTTTTATGTTGCCTTGGAATCCATTGTCTTCTCCTTTCAACAAGGCATGACCAGTGCTGGCAACCTCCATTTCTTGAGCAAGGGTGGCCACTCTGTTCTTTGTACAGTAATTCTTGAGCCCCTTAGGCAGCCCACAACAATAATTCTCTATCTGCTCTGTCAATGGCACATATCTGTAGGAAGTTATTGAAAGCAGCGCTATACAAAACTTTCGATTGAACTCTAATTTGCAGGCAGCCACATGAGTTGGTGTCAATCTGCCATAACATCAACTTCAAACTCATTTGATAGCCATGCAGATTCAAACATATCTTTAAAGTTAACCCATTTGGTGGGTGCTTGTCCTTGCATTAACAAAGTTGTTCACCATGAACCCACATTTCCTTTTAAAAAAGTGGTAATTTTTGGACCTTCGAAGCCTCTGTAAAATTCCCCCCCTACATATGCAATATTAAACTATTGGAGGAAGGTAAGAGCCTTCATCTTGTCTTCAAAGCCACTGAAAGTGTCAAACTTCACAATTGCACCACCTTCTTTGCATGGTTTTGGCTTGTCAAGCAATAAGGGAAGTGTCTACAACATGGGTACTGTGGTTGGGGATCATTTGTGCTCCTTGGCCATTAGCATTTTGGCTTCGTGGTGCCATATTTTCTTGTTGATTGGAAAAACAAGCCATACCAAATTTCCCTTGGCACCCCAAACTAGCCCTGAGTACTCTAAACCCTTGCCGTAAGCCGATATTACCATACATGGGGTTTGGCATCATGCCTTGCATACCCCCAAGCACTGTTCCTAGCATGTACTGCTGATTTCCAGGCGCATAACTAGCCATGCTTTGAAACATAGATCCACCGAGGATGTACTGTAGGTGGTGGAAATACTTGATGCATAGCTTAGAAGGTAGTTCCGGGTCCATTTAGACCGACACTTGGATGCTCAAAGGTGGCTGGTTGAACTGGTATACCGCGAGGAAATGGCGTCCCAGCCACCTGTTCATGGACAAAGAGTTTACTTTGGAGCCTAAAGTGACTTTGCAACATGTGAATGCTCCGTGCCTTGCTAGGTCACATTTGGAACCTATCCATGAGCCTCACCAGGCTCTACTGAAAATTGAAGAAGAACGATTGGGTGCTCTTACGTTTTGAGAAGGCATGCCTGAGAAAGAAGAAGGGAAAGGAGAGGCTTTTTCCAAAGCTTAGTATGAGATACTACGGACCTTTCCAAATCTCCGAAAAGATCAATGATGTCTCCTTCCGATTGAAACTGCCTGACACTCGGAGGATTCACAATGCATTTCATGTGAGTCTCTTGAAACCTTTTAAAGGTGATGTGCTCGAAGATGGGGAGCTTGATGAGCAACCCGAAGTGGAAGAAAACGAGGAGATCCTTGTTCTTGAACAGATATTGGCACATAAGGACAGAAAGATTAAGTGTAAAGTGAGAAGGCGGTTCTTGGTTAAATTCAAGAACTATCCTGCATTGGATGCAAAGTGGATGGAGGAGGAGGACCTAGCAGATACTCCTCAGGTTGTGAACCTTTACCTTGAAGCTTTTGGTTTAGCATAGTGTACTTTAAATGGAACCCCAAATTCAGCTTGGCCGCAGATCTGGTGAAACTAATTTGACTATTTTGTTTCTAATTTCTATTTTCTAGAATTAGGACTTTAATAAGAAATGTGCACAAGTTAACTAATAAGTTAAGGAATCACATATCTGTAAGAAAAGCCATTAGGAAACAGACAACTCTGGTGTGTCATATGATGGGTGACAAGAAGCACCGTGAAGGAGTTGGCCTGTTAGTTCGGTGGAAGAAGACCAGGTAATGGTGGTCCCTGATGAGTCACAAGATGGGTGACAGGTTCATCGGTAAGGGGACACACTAAGGGTCTAAGGAGGAAATCCGAAATGAGTAAGAAAATACGCGTAAGAACGCAAGCACAAGAATAAAGATGGGTTCAATGAAGCTTTTTACGAAAAGCAGGAACAATCGCGAGAGGGCAGATGCTTTCCCGCGAGGAGTCTGTGTCTGCATTGCATCTGTGTCGTGTCCTGCACCCGGGGACGCGTGGAATGTGTCCGCGTAGCATTGTTTTCACTAACGGAGTGAGTTTTTAAAGTTTGAACAGATTCACACTTTATTTTATAAAGTGACCGGCCTCTTTATTAATAAAATAAAGCAGCCACTTAGAAGATAAAGCAACAAAACCAGCCAGCGAATTCTCTCTCCCTATTTCGGGTAGAACAGCGCAAAAAAAAAAAAAACAAAAAAAAAAAAACGGCCGCTATCTCTACGCGAGCAGTTATTCGTGCCGTGGCCAGGGAGCTATAAAAGCACCACATGCCCTCACTCACGGGAGGTACCAACATCAGCAAGAGAAGACTCCGCCGCAAGAGATCGCGAGACTACGAAGCACGGATGTCGCTTTTCCCGCGCAAGAGTGATAGGTATCTATTGTGGATTCGTCATACGAATTGTTGTCGCGTGTTTGTGTGGTTTGTTTTGCAGGAATCTCCCGTCTTACGGAAAGGCCCTTTACGGGGAAGTACGGCTTTACGCCTAAGTCCCTTACGGGAAAGTACGGCTTCGCGCCTAAGTCCCTTACGGGAAGGAACGGCCTTGTTCCCAAGCCCTTTACGGGAAAGCACGACCTTCGGGTCTAAGATTACAGAACGGAGGGGTTTCCTCGGGTTCTTGTGCTTGTATAGGAATTCTCCCTAAATAAAAGAATACTCTTTACGGGGGGGGACCAGCCCATCTTCTGGTCCCCAATATTGTGTCGATCTTCTCCCTTCTCTCATGTTTTTCAAAGAATTATAATTTTCAAATTTTCGTGTACGCTCCCGTTTTGTGACAGTGGTATCAGAGGATGGTCTCCTCTCTTTCTCTGTAAAGGAGGACGACTCTGGGAAGATACGGGAAGAAGCCATGACAAGCCAAGAGAGAAGCAGGCCGAAACCTAAGTCCTGCAGGAAAAGCTCGCAGAGTTCGAAATTTTTTTTCTCTCTGCAAGAAGGCGACACAAGACTTGGGATTCTCTGGTCCCCAATACTGTGTCGATCTTCTCCCTTCTCTCATGTTTTTCAAAGAATTATAATTTTCAGATTTTCTAAGTGCTCGTGTACGCTCCCGTTTTGTGACATCTGGTGCAGTGGGTTGCACAAGAGGGGAGTTACTCCGCTCCTTTGTCAACAGATGCCTCGATTTTTTGACTACTAGAGTCACTGATGTCTCTTTGAGCTTCAGAGATACTGAGAGCTGACAATATTCTGTTGTATGACTTTATGAAATGGAATCCCGGATAATATGAAACTGACAATATTCTGTTGTCGATAGACATGGTTGCAAGAGGGATTGGTCAATCGGGCATCTATTAGGTCTTGAGTGGATCTAGATGCTATTGCTAATTGCATTGCCGATAACTCATGGTCTAAGATCCGAATGAATGTTGAATGTGATTTGTCATGTGATGTCCTATGATGTGACTGTCGATTGGTACATGTGCTAGATGTGTGTTCTTAATGCGTCGGTACTAACAGTCAGTGTCTGCTAAGACAGTTTATGGCCTCTGTCTGTTTTGCAGGCATAATCTAGGGCGATTACAATGCTTTTGAGAGGGGGGTATGTCACAAACTGGTGACGTGGCTGCTATACACACACACACCCGCTTGTGACTTGATGACGTGGATGCCCTGTAAGAGGCTGAAATGCTGATGTGGCGAGGTTGCCTGGAAAAGGTGCAATTGCTGACACGTGGCAGGCTGTACAGACGCCCACATTTTGCAACGGATTTTACGGCAGCAGAAAAGCAAGCTTTTGCTTTATTTATTTTACGCCATGTGGAAAGAGAGAGAGAGAGAGAGAAGCTCTTTTACTCTTGCTTTATTTTGGCTCAAGAGAGAGAGCTTGAGAGAGAGAAACCTCTTCTGCTTTATTTTAAAAGCTTTTGATTTTCAGCTTTTGGGCTCTGCTTTTAGCATCCCTTGTAAACATTTAAATATATGGGCAGGGCATCACAACTCAGGGCATCTAGACGTAGAGTCTGAGAGTTAGCGCCTGCCTACTCTCTTGTACTTTGAACACAGATTAATACAAAAAGAAATACCGAAAGGGGCGCCAGTCTCTGGGGCCAATATCTCTAGGCACGGAACTCCGCTGGGCCAGTGTCGAATCAATTGTGAATTGTGAACTGTTTTTAAGTGATTGTTTGTGGTGTCGTGGTAGATTCTCGACTTGGAGTGTCCAAGTCCGTTACAACAGGTCAAGCATTGCTTACAAATTTCCAACTAAGTAGGACATGGCTCTCTCGAGAAGAGAACCCCCAGCCACGCACCACACCTATTGACAACAAAGATTAGAAGAAAACAAAAAACAGGCAGATAAAAAATATGCAAACATAGCACACACTCACCCACACCATAACACATTAACACAACCAGAAAGCGAGACAATTCACCAGGCTAAGCAAGCACAATGAAAAAATCACTCAGCAAAGCATACATATAATCAGCAAACAAGAGAACGAAGGAAGGAAATGACGTAAGAAACAAGCAGAAAGAAATCAAAGCAGGTGGATTCTCATAAGAGAAAAGAGGTGTGGGCTTCCCCTCGCATGCGCCTCCCTGCACGCAAGGCCCTTCGGGCCCCTCTCTCTCTAAGACTCTCAGAAAGATGAGCTTGTACCCATTACTATATAAGAGCCAACATGATGGTTACAAAGTATGGGTGCAGCCAACATCCTAATACATCCAAAGGTGAAAATTCAAAAAACTCATACATAATACATGATAGTCAAACAAGAAGAAAAGCTGAAAAATCACGACAAGGAGAAATAATGCGTGCAAGAAGGGAACCGAGAAGAATCCAAAATGGCGCTGTATAAATCTGCCTGGGACCAGCCTTTGAAAATGATGACTGAATGAAACAATTTTCTTTGAAGGTGGCAGCAAATAATCTCTCGTTTCCCTCTCTTTCTTGCCAGCCTGTGTTATGATTTCTTTGACTCTTCTGTTATAAAATATTGTAGTATTAAGTGCAGATGTGTTTTTCAGGTGGAGAAAATTGTGCTGTTTCTGATAGAAAGGCAGGGATTACTTGCGGGGAGGTTGCAACAGTTGCGAGAAAGAGCCGAGTCTGAGTTAGAAGATGAGAATATGGAGTTGATGGTAACCCTTATGTCAGATAAAGAAACTGTGATTGAAGCGTATAGGTACGTGTGGATTCTGATTGTGAGCTTACATAAATGTAGCAGATGATCATTCTATAAATGTTTATGACGAGAGGACAATTTCAGGCAGGTAGGAAAGGATCTTTTGAATCTCTTACAATATGTTGAGATGAATACAATGGGCTTGAGAAAGATACTTAAAAAGTTCGACAAACGCTTGGGGTTACGACTTCGAGAACATTATTTGCTTACAAGGCTCAATCATCCTTATTCTCAAGTACAACAAGTTTTGCGCCAAGTGGTACGTTTTTCATCGTGTGTCTGCGTGTTTGTTGGGGCTGAAGAGGATGGGGGTGGTTCTTATCTGTTAAGCTTTGCACAACAACAATGCATTTGCGCGCACTTCAGTAGTGTTTTGTATATGTCACATTGGTTCCTTGCCAGATGTATGTGCCTTGGAACTCTGACTCATGGGTTCAAACACTGTTAACAACTCCGACACATGGGTCCAAATCATGTACAGAGAGCTCCTTTTGCCCCTCTTTAACACTTAGAAGCCTCTGTCTTGCTGAAGCAAGTTGCAGCACCTGACTAGTAGGCTGGAACTGAGGTCATCGTGGCCACCGCCACGTGTGCCTTGCCAATCCCCACACCAAGAACATCTGCCCATACTGAACATGAGAGGCTGCACCACCAACCCACCATTGACACCCCACTACCACCAAACCAACATTAAACGGCTCCAAAAACAAGGGAAGAAACAACAGACAACTAAACAACACACACATACACACACCCAGACCACAACACATGCATACATGCAAAACCCACACATCCACATGCGCGTAGGCAAGCTACCATGTAGAGCAAGCACACCTCACACAAGAAAAAATTTCACATGCCAAATTACATTCAACAAGTAGCAAACAGACAAAGGGAAAGCGAAGCTCGCGTGAAGATGTAAATGAAAATGAAGAGACAAAGAAAGGCACCTCAGGACGAGCCCAGATGGAATTTGGGGAGGTGGGGGGAGGGAACCAACCATTGATCGAGCAATGCTGCATTGTGAACCATGATAGGGTGTCACACGACACATGCGGCTGGCCAATTCACAGGTGGCATGCAATAGAAATCTTTGGCGCAAAGGAGGAACCCATAAAAGAAACATTAGCATGAGCGTTCCATGCATTGCAGCCATTGATACATATAGCACGCAAGGACGAGCATGCTAGGTACATGTGCGTGAGACTGAAGTCAGAGACAGGCAGATATCTCTGTATTGCTAATTGTTATTTCCCTCTTAGTACGTCAGTATATGCACCACCTAGAGGACAATCCCCCTTTTCTATCTTGGATGTGACATATGGGAGTTTTCCAAGGATGGTGACATTATCATACTGGGGGATTTCAATGCTAGGACTACCCATCATCAGACAATATATGCACCACTAGAGGACAATTCCCCTTTTCTATCTTGGATGATGACATATGGGAGTTTTCCAGGGATGGTGACATTATCATACTGGGGGATTTCAATGCTAGGACTGCCCATCATCAGACAATATTTTATGATACTTCAAAGGAGATTCTTTGGGAGCTTGATGTTACAGAGACGGGCTTATCCAGACTATCATAGGATGAGGAGCACACTGAGTATGGCAGGTACTCGATAGATATGGGAACTGCACATGGATTGACCATTTTGAATGGCATACAGAGATTTCCTACATCGGGAGGTTTCACATGTTTTCCACACTAACATGGGGCTAGCATAGTGGATTAAGTTATTATGGTCCAGCCATGCCTCATTCCATCCTTTTAGGATTTCATGGTGGGCACTAGGCCAGTTGTTAGGTGCAGCGGAATGATTGTTTGTGCTTTGCTCAAGATGAGTGCTCCGAATTGTGCTCAAGGTTTCTTTTCTTTTTTATGGAAGGTAGAGCCTTCCGTTCTTAATGGAAAGTGCTATGATCACAACAAAGTGAATGGACACTATGCGTGCAAGTGTATGAGACTGAGAGATAGAGAGAGAAGAGAGATACGACACCAGAGACGTAAAACCCTCCTCCGAAGGCCTCACTCTCGTCGGCGAGAGTGGTCTACTTATGATTGCACAAAATGGTACAATGCGTATGCAATGGACTGATGCAACTTTGGACTATGCCGATGATGACGGCTTTAGGGCTGAAATCTGGAATCTTCTAATCGCTGAAAATCTGCTAATCTTTGGGCTGTTTTGGGTGGCTGAAAATGACTGTTTTGGCTGCGTTTTTATGGCTGAAAATGGAGGAACTTCTGCAACCAACTGGGGCTGATTCTACTGCTGTACCATAGGGCTAACTACGCTGATGTTCTTCTGCAGTATGGGCTGAAAATCACTAACGCTGGGTTGCTTGCATCCTTATCCAAAAACGTTGGGATTGTTGGACTCCAAAACGCTGATGCTTGCTGAGCAAAAATGCCAATGGGCTGATTTGGAAAACGCTAGCAAAGCTGGGATTTGATGGCGATCATGGGGATCTGCAAACGCTGGAATGCTGAGGGTGATGCGATTATGCAAAGGATGGAAACGCCATGGATCTGGGTACTGTTGCCGTTGCGGAAACTGTCAAGACAGAAAACGCTAGGGGTGCTGAGGGGTTACTGCTGAGAAGCTGCCTGTTGAGCGGGAAGGTTCTGTTGCCTCTTGTGCCAGAAAGTGCTAACTTGGGTTTGCTTATATATTAACTTAGCAAAATTGCCCTACCGACTTTTGTTGGGAAGTCACTTAAAAATAATAAGTGAAAATACCAAAAATAGGGAAAATAGGCTAAATGCGCTGGAACAGTCCCCTGACTGAATCTGATGGATTCTGAAGGGAATACTGATGATCATGCTGTGTGCAACCAGAGGATATGTATCTATACTCAGTGACTGGGCATGCACGGTCTACGAATAGACTCACAAAAGTGCCAGATCATTGCTAATCTAGACTGACTGGATTGACTGAACCCTGATCATGCTGTAGCTTGTCCACGGACACATAGGGTTGAGATGTGTCACGTGACATCCCTTCCTTTTCAAAGTGACGTACTGGTACCGAACTGTATGGCGTCGAGGGAGATCGCCAATAGCATCCGGAATCTTGGAAGGGACTCTGCGCTGGCCCACTCTGTTGTGTGGGTCGTGCGCTACTTGAACTTCATAAAGGTCTGCAATGCTTGCTTCTTTGGGCCGCGCCGAAAGCGACACAAAGTCTTTTGTGGCTCCTTTGATGCTTCAACTTCGTCGAGAGTCGTGCTTCTTCCTGCTTCAAGAATCTCCATGGCTGAAAATTCCTGAAACCATCTCCAACACAAAACTATGAACATACCCATTCCATGTAAAGTGAAGGAAAAAATCTTGTCTTCTCTAAAGACTGTGTATGCAATGTAGATGAACATAGAGACAGAATGACAACCCGTTCATCAAACACATGCAAACAATGAGATCGAATCTTTTCTGTTTGATCGAAATCAATCAACTGTGGCAAATCACAATGGAAATGCCCATGCTTTGGTGCTTATATTGTCATGTGCTCGTTCGGAAACCGTGTCATGCCAAGGAAGAGACATGAAATGTGACTTCCTTACATACATACTTTTCAGCTTTTCATGAACAATCTGCATACATTCGTGCTCATCCATGAGACAAATGTGTTCAACATACAATATATCATGCCTAGGAAAAGGGACCACATAACGATGCTGACTAAAATACAGGAAACGATCACGAATGAAACATTCAAACAATGCGTGCGTATCAATCATGCGAACACACAATACTTCCTGTGAGGGTTTTTTGGACCTAGGCTCGAGAGCCCAAATCGGTTCCTCTTGAATGATCGAATCGTCCTGTGGGGGTTCTTTGTACCTCGACTCGAAAGCCAAGATCGGTTCTTCGTGATTGATCGAATCTACAACGAGGTTAGCTTCGCTAGAAAAAGCATCCACTAACACATCATCCTTGTGAACAATCACATCATCTTGATGCAAATCATCATGCTTGTGAGAAATCACATCTTGATCATGCAAATCATGCTTAGCAATATCATTCAAATCATCATGCTTATCTTTGTCATCCAAATCATCATCATGCTTCACACAATCATGCAAATCCTGTGTGTCATGCTTTGGAGAAGAAGAGACTGAGAGAGTCTTCTTTTCCCGATCTTGTTGAATCTGTGTCTGCATTTGAGAAAAGAGTCGCAACATCGCTTGCATTCTTGCTTTGGTCTCGCGGTCATATTTTGCTTGTCTTGGTTTGGCTTCCAAACGTGCTTGCTCGCTCTCACGTGCTATGACTGTCATTCTTTCTTGGTACTGGCGCTCTATGGCTGCCATGTCGTCTTCGTAGGCTTTTCTTTCTGCTTCTCGTTCGGCATCTCTTGCTTTGTCTTCTAACTTTTTGTCCATCATCCTCTTGTCGAAAGCCTCCATAGGAGTTAGTGCAATCGGTGTCGTAGATGGGGAAGGGTCAGAAAAACCTCTTGGTGGGGAAAAATCTTCTTCGCCTCTCTCATGCTCATCACCTCCAAGCGAAGTATCCATTCCGCTTCGAGTGATGATCATTTTGAAGTCGTGGGTTCTTGTGGGTTCTTGGGTTCTTAAGTTCACGAGGAACTTGGGTTCTTGGGAGTCTTGGTTCTTAAGTCCACGAGGAACTTGGGTTCTTGTGGGTCTTGAGTTCTTGAGGTTCTTGAGGGTTTCTTTCGCTTGCAAATTGCGTTTGAGAAGGATCTTCTCTTCACCCGAGTTCTACTCTTTTCCGCAGGCGCACCCCTTGGTGGCCTTGCGCTCACACCAAGGTTGCTTTTTCCCACCTCACGTTGATTGGCCGGCCGCTAAGTGCACAGTCCGCTCTCAATGAGTGAAAAGAGACACAAGGGGAGGCTGGACAAGCCCTTCTTTCTTGGGATTCCTATCACTCTTCAACAAAACACGTTTAGGAATCGACACGCCCAAGCGAACTTGGGTTCGTGCGACCTCAACAAGCAAAAAAAATTCTTGTGGTTCTTTCCTTGAGTGATACAGAACACTGCCAAAGCTCTGATACCAATGTTAGGTGCAGCGGAATGATTGTTTGCGCTTTGCTCAAGATGAGTGCTCCGAACTGTGCTCAAGGTTCCTTTTGTTCTTATGGAAGGTAGAGCCTTCCGTTCTTAATGGAAAGTGCTATGATCACAACAAAGTGAATGGACACTGTGTGTGCAAGTGTATGAGACTAAGAGATAGAGAGAGAAGAGAGATACGACACCAGAGACGTTGTAAAACCCTCCTCCGAAGGCCCCACTCTCGTCGGCGAGAGTGATCTACTATGATTGCACAAAATGGTACAATGCGTATGCAATGGACTGATGCAACTTTGGACTATGCCGATGACGACAACGGTGATGACGACGACAACTCTAGGGCTGAAATCTGGAATCTTCTAATCGCTGAAAATCTGCTAATCTTTGGGCTGTTTTGGGTGGCTGAAAATGACTGTTTTGGCTGCGTTTTTATGGCTGAAAATGGAGGAACTTCTGCAACCAACCGGGGCTGATTCTAGTGCTGTACCATAGGGCTGACTACGCTGTTGTTCTTCTGCAGTATGGGCTGAAAACCACTAACGCTGGGTTGCTTGCATCCTTATCCAAAAACGTTGGGATTGTTGGACTCCAAAACGCTGATGCTTGCTGAGCAAAAATGCCAATGGGCTGATTTGGAAAACGCTAGCAAAGCTGGGATTTGATGGCGATCATGGGGATCTGCAAATGCTGGAATGCTAAGGGTGATGCGATTATGCAAAGGATGGAAACGCCATGGATCTGGGTATTGTTGCCGTTGCGGAAACTGCCAAGACAGAAAACGCTAGGGGTGCTGAGGGGTTATTGCTGAGAAGCTGCCTGTTGAGCGGGAAGCTCCTGCTGCCTCTTCTGCCAGAAAGTGCTAACTTGGGTTTGCTTATATATTAACTTAGCAAAATTGCCCTACCTATTTTTGTTGGGAAGTCACTTAAAAATAATAAGTGAAAATACCAAAAACAGGGAAAATAGGCTAAATGCATTGGAAAATTTCCCTCACTGAATCTGAGATGGATTGTGAAGGGAATACTGATGATCATACTGTGTGCAACCAGAGGATATGCATCTATACTCAGTGACTGGGCATGCACGGTCTACCAATAGACTCACAAAAGTGCGAGATCACTGCTAATCTAGACTGATTGGACTGACTGAACCTTGATCATGCTGTAGCTTGTCCACGGACACATAGGGTTGGGATGTGTCACGTGACACGAGTTGGAGTAGCAGTTGATCATGCTATCTTGTCTTTCACTCTCACGTTTCAGTTCAGCACAGCTCCACTAGGAGAGATCTCCACACATACTCGGTATACCTTCCATGAGGGAAACGAATTCCGTGTACATGGATGAGATATACAGGCAGCTATGCACTCAGGAGCTAGGACGGCCACTAGATGAGCTCACTCAGATACTACCGGAGACTCTCCATGATGTAGACACCATTGCAGGAGGATCTACTGTAGCTTTGTGGATTTCCGCAAAGCTTTTGGCACAATGCCGAGAGCTAGACTTATACGCAAACTACAAGACATTGGTGTGCCCACAAAGATGATTTGGGGGATCTTGGCTTTATACAGGACCCCCTCCCCCCCCCCCCCCTTCTCTCTCTCTCTCTCTTTCTCTCTCTCTACACACCTCTACCATTTTCTTTCATTCCCTCTCTTTAGGGAAGGTAAAAGGAACCATCTTTCATGCTAAAAGCAATCCTTAACTCAAGGGAAGAAGTAAAAGAATTATGGAAGTGTAAAACTTAGATCTTCACCATCTCAATTCCGCTGCACCTGCTGACAGTGATATCAGAGCTTTAAAGATTTTGCACTAATCCGCTAATCCCCAAAAAATAATTTTCTCTGGTGTGTTTGGTTGTGTTTGCAGCCATTCAGTGATACTCCTTCCGCTCTTGGAACAACAGGCCTGCCATAGCGTGTGGGACCATGTGCCTTGAGCTTCGAAAAATAACAACCAATTGTATATTGGATGTTGCATGCGGGGTGCGTGGACGAGGCGGTAGATAGTCTTCCGAAGATTAGTCTGCGACCTTTCTTGAACCAAGATTGGAAATCCTTACATGGTCCAGACTCGTAGCGATATGGAGATCTCCACCAATTCAGAAGGCGAGCAAGTTCATCCCCCCTGCCCCTCCATCCTTGCCACCCAATCCCATGGATTCCATGATGTGGATGATGATGCGGCAAGAAGAAGCACGTTGAGTAGAGTGTACAAAAACGGCGGAGGGAGAGGAACGTCGATTGGCGGATGAAGCCGAGGCCCGTAGATGGGAGCGTAGGGCAGAGGCCGAGGCTCATAGGCAAGAAAGGGAGACCATGCGTGATCTCATCACAACTTTGGTGGTCTGCTCCCTTACCTCTTCTTTGGAGCCGGATTATGAAAAGCTTGCCAAGACCATCGAGGAGACGACCAATGCTACATGGACGACCAATGAACCGATTCTCGAAAAGATTACGTTCAGTAAGTATGATGGTAAGATGGATGCTATTGTCATTTATTCTTGGTTGCATCAATTTACATCCTATGTTGCGGTTTTAAAAAGTCTGATAATAACAAGGTTCTCTTGGCTTTCATGCATCTCATGGGTGATGCCATTACTTGGAAAGATGAGTGGGAGAGGAGGAGGAGGAAGCCCACAAGGTGGCCTATCCTGAGTCTCATCATTCCCCTCTCGAGCTTAGTTAGGAGAAGTTCGAGGAGGATATAAAGGCTCGCTTCTTGCCTCCACAGTACCTGACGCGATTGAAAGAGGATTTTCGGGCTTTGTCTCAACAAGGTAAACTTATATGCTAACCGTGTGTCTCAGTTAGGTGGACAATTGGGGAAATTAGAGATGAAGCTAAACAAGGGTAAGCTCAAGACGGCCAATAGTAATGGTTAACTCTTCCTCTCAAGACTCCTCTAAAGAAAAGGACAAAAATTCTAGTGGGAATGGTAACAATAAAAAGAACTCTCAAAATTTTTCTTCTCAATCCAATTCTGCATCTACATCTCAATCTAAGAGTGACAAATCTAAGGAAAATTTCTCAGGGAGTCATAGGTGGTCAATTAAGAACAGGCATTGTATGCAAAGGAACGTAGGTGCTTCCATTATCATATAGTAGGTCACATGAAAAAGGATTGTAGAATCTAAAAAGGAAGCCTCTACTGCGTTAACTTCTGACTCTATTCCTCAAGTGAATGCTATGAGTGTAGTAGAGCAAGAAGCTAAGCAAGAGGGGGCTTTCGAAGGATGAACTCATAAAATGTTATGGACATGTGAATAATCAAAGGGTCATTGTGTTGTTTGATTCTGGAAGTCCTCATGATGTGATAAGTGAATCTCTTGTGAAATGTGCACGTCTTTAGACTGCTTCTATCCCCACTCTCCCGGTGCAAGGGTTCTCTGAAGGCATGGACGCTTCGATCTCTCAAGAATGTGATGATGTCAAATTAGTCATTCAACAAAGCCAATTCACTTGTCATTTTGTAGTCTCTAAACTTAGAGGATGTGGTATCATTTTGTGCATTAAGTAGTCTCGTAGGTTTAACCCATTATCAATTGGGAGAAGTTTACGCTTCTCATCAATGATAATGTGTAGCAACCAATCCTCATTCGAGGTGAGAGCGGTATGCCCCCTCTTCCCCTCAACAGGCTAAAAGAGAGTTACGTTGAGGAGCCCATGCGGCAATCATCTATGTCAACCCCACATCAAGGAACTTGTGTATTCCTGACAGGTATGTTGAGTTGTTTGCCAAGTTTGAGCACTTGTTTCTCCAGGATGATCTTTGCCCTACACTCCCTCTTCAGCGATCTAAAGATCATGTCATCGGCCTAGTGGACGGAGCACACATGATAGGAAGTTTCTATATCGTTTGAACAAGGCTAATGAAGAGGAGCTAGAGCTCCCAATAAGATGACAGTCAAGACTATGCCTCACATTGAGTACATTTTGGAGCGTCTCATTGGGCTTTAGTGTTTTCGAAGATCGACTTGAAGAGTGGCTATCACTAGGTAAGAATCACAAAGCGAGACATCTACACGCCTTTCAAGCGCGGGCATTATGAGTTCATAGTTAGGCATTTGGTCTGACAAGTGCTTCTTATACTTTTAATTGTATGGTGATGCGTATCTTCATTGACTTGGTCGATAAGTACGTGTTTATTTTTCTGGATGACATTCTCATTTTCTCTACTTGTTGGGAGCAGCATGCTATAGATGTAGAGAAAGTTTTGGCCCAATATGATGCTTACCGTCTTTATATTGTAGCAAAGAAGTTGGATTTTCTTTTAAAAAACTACTGTGTGCTAATTGGGCTACATCATTGTCACGTGCGCACTTCACTTGTGGAAAACACGCTTCTGCATAGTCTAGCGTCAGTCTTAGCGTAGGACCTAGCTTGGCACCTTGTGAGCCTCTAGTAGGACGTGCATGTTCAGGCTGGTCATAGTTGCATACCCTTTCTTGAACAATACAGTCATTTCAGCATGAGCATTTCCCAGAGTAGAGAACCCTTTTTTCCAAAGTACACATTTTTTCATTTATTTATTAATAAGTGACTTTTGTTGGAAAAGTAGGTAGGGCAAATTGCTCTAGACCTATAAATAAAGCCCCTCGGGCACCAGTGGAAGGCAGATCACCTGGGAGCTAGTAGGAGCACAAGACATATCAGCTTCAGCCCAACGTTTTCTCACAGGAACCAGTTCATGAAAGCCAGTGTTTTTAGATCAAACCAGCCAGTGTTTTCAGATTAGACCAGGATCAGACCAATCAGCGTTTTCAGATCAGACCAATTAGCGTTTTCAGCAGATCAGCCAGTATTTTGTAGTTTTTAGCCAGATCAGCCTGGCGTTTTTGCGTTGCAGAACCGCATCCTCATCAGTAGTTGCAGATCAGCCCGACAGTAGCAGAATCCCTAGTGTTTTGCGTTTTCAGTTTCAGCCTTGATGCCGTCATCATTGACACCATCGTCGACGTCGTCATCATTGGAATTTTCGTCGACCTCCCCATCTTCAACATCAGAACCGTCGTCAACCTCCCGGTATTCGGCAACAGCATCGTCGTCGACCTCCCGGTCTTCGGTGACAGAACCGTTGTCGACTTCAGCGTCTTCGACATAGACCTCGTCGTTGGCCTCACAGTTGTCGACATAGAACTCGTCGTCGACATCTCCGTCTTCGACATAGTTCCAAGCACCTCGTCGTCATCGACATCATCGTCCTCGACATAGATCATCAATACCTCAATATCCAACATCAGTAGTATCAGTATCCATTAGCATCAGCATCATTGTAGTAGCATTTGTGCAAGAATAAAGAAAGTACTTTCTCTGGCAACAGAGCAAGGGGGCCATTGAGGGTTGGGACCCGACATCCCTGTGTCGTCTCTTTTCTCTCTCTCGTCTCTCTCTCTCTTGTCTCTCTCTTTCTTTCAGTTCAATTCAGTTCTTTCAAGTGAAGTAAAGTGTCCCTTGTGTTCGGGTGCGTAGTACTAGATCCGAGCAAAATCCTTATTCTCTTCCGTTGCACCTAACATTGGTATCATAGCTCTGTGCGTGCTTCGGCTTCCCGAACTCAAGGGAAGAAGCTAAAGAAGAACCCCAAAAGAATCAAGAACCTCAAGAACCAAGAAGCCCAAGAACCTAAGGAACCTCTCCCAATTTTTTTTCGACCATGGACTTACCAGATCCCATCTTCATTGCCATGTCTTTGAAGGAAGATCGACATGGATATACGACAACCCAGATCTTGAGTATGAGGATCTACTACGTATATGGAAGGAGTTGGAGATAGGATCCCTAACCTCTTCTGCATTCGCATGTAGCGTGCATCTATTTTCCTCGTCATTGAACCTTTGGAAAGGACTCCGGAACCAACCTCAGTCCATCAACATCGGTAATGTTTTCACCACAGTCAGTGTTCGGCGAACAACTCTTGCTACAAGAGGTAGAGTTAGTACTATTTGGTATAGAGCCCAGGCTGATTTCGACAATCGTAGTAAGGCTAGACATTGACCCTTACATGGTGTTTGCATCGCCAGCAGTACCCACAACACCCACAATACCATCACCCACAATACCATCAATCCCTGGTTTTGGAGGAATTTTCATTGATGATTCATCCACAGCATCAGAAGCATTCATCAGTCAGCATCAACAGTACAAATAGGTCGGCAGCTGTGCCTCACTTTCAACAGGAGGGGATGTCACGCGCACTTCACTTGCGCCACCTGGACACGCTTCTGCCATAGTCTAGCGTCAGTCTTAGCGTAGGACCTAGCCTTGCACCTTGTGAGCCTCTAGCAGGATGTGCATGTCCAGACTGGTCATAGTTGCATACCCTCTCTTGCACAGTATAGTCATTTCAGCATGAGCATTTTCTTGAGCATAGAACCCTTTTTTCCAAAGTACACATTTTTCACTTATTTATTAATAAGTGACTTTTGTTGGAAAAGTAGGTAGGGCAAATTGCTAAGGACCTATAAAGCCCCTTGGGCACCAGTAGAAGGCAGATCACCTAGGAGCCAGTAGGAGCACAAGACATACCGGCTTCAGCCCAGTGTTTTTCTCACAGGAACCAGTCCATGAAGGCCAGCGTTTTCAGATCAGACCAGCCAACGTTTTCAGATCAGACCAGCCAACGTTTTCAGATCAGACCAGCCATTGTATTGCAGTTTTGACTAGGTCAGCCTGGCGTTTTTGCATTGCAGAATTGCACCCTCATCAGTAGTTGCAGATCAACCCGTCGCCGTGCGACAGTAGCAGAATCGCTAGCGTTTTCAGTTTCAGCCTTGACGTCGTCATCATCGACACCATCATTGACGTCGTCATCATCAGAACCATCGTCGACCTCCCGGTCTTTGGCATCAGAACTGTCGTCGACCTCCCGGCCTTCGACATCGAAATGTCGTCGACCTCCCTATCTTTGACACAGAACCGTCGTCGACCTCTCGGTCTTCAGCAACAGGACCGCCATCGACCTACCGGTCTTCGGCAACAGAATTGTGGTCGAGCTCATCGTCTTCGACATAGACCTTGTCGTCGGTCTCACGGTCGTCGGTATAGAACCTGGTCGTCCTCGATATAGATCATCGGTACCTCAATACCTAGCATCAATAGTATCAATACCCATTAGCATCAGCATCATTGTAGTAGCATTTGTGCAAGAATAAAAAAAGTACTTGCTCTGGCAATAGAGCAAGGGGGTCCTTGAGGGTTGGGACCTGACATCCCTGTGTCTTCTCTTTTTACTCTCCCGTCTCTCTCTTCCTTTCAGTTAAGTTCAATCTTTCAAGTGAAGTAAAGTGTCCCTTGTGTTTATGTGCGGAGTACTAGTTCCGAGCAAAAATCTTATTCTCTTCCGCTGCACCTGACAATTATCTTTCGCGACGACATTTGGCTTGATCCTGCCAAGGTAAGTGAGGTAAGAGCGTGGCCTATGCTTGAGAGAGCATATGATGTTCGCTCACTTTTGGGTTTGTGTCAAGCATACAGTTCTCATATCAAGCACTTTGCACATATTGTTGCACCATTGTTTGATTTGTTGAAAGGTGTCAAGACTCGCTGTTAGTGTGTAGTCATGACCAATGCCGCTAAGAGTGCTTTTGAAGCGCTCAAAGTAGCAGTCACTGAGGCACCATACCTCATCTTTTGGAAGAAAATTTTTGAGATTTGGACTGACGCTAGTAACATTGCCATTGGTGCAGTTTTATAGAAAAACAATCATTCAGTGGCATTTCTCTCTCGTAAACTAAATAGTTATGAGAAAAAATATTCTGTCTATGATAAGAAACTTCTCTCTATCATTCATGCATTAAATCATTGGACGTATTTCATGTATGGGTGTGAATTTGTTGTTCGTACAGATCACCAAGCTCTTAGGTGGCTTCAATCTATGCTTAGTGCACATTGGAGTGATAGACAAGCACACTGGTCTCAATTTTTTGAGCAATTTGGTGGTATGATTGAGTACGTACCTGGCAAAGTTAACCCTATTGTTGATGCTTAGGGTAGGAAAGGTCAAGTTGTCTCATTAGAAACTCATTCTTTTCTCTATTCAAGGTGTTGGTTTTGATGATCTAAAAGATAATTACATGGGTTCTTTATTTGAAAAGCACTAGTTACAAGGACTAATGCATAAGATTCGTGCAATTATGTCATTCGTGATGGTTTTCTTTTGTGTGTGCTATCTTCTCAAAGAGCACATGATGCATTAATGGGTGGTCATAGAAGTATTAATGCTACATTCGAAAAAGTTGAACGATTTTTCTATTGGCCAAAGATGCATAGGATGTGTACAACTATGTTACTAAGTGTGCTGTTTGTCAAAAGTTATAGATTCTCACGGTAAGCAACAAGGGCTAGTCATGCCGTTGCCCTTCTTGACGGACCGTTCGAGGACATAAGTACGGATTTTGTGACTACTTTACCTCCTTCCTCATCTGCACGGAAGACGCGATGTTTAACTATCGCTGATAGATTTTGTCACAAAAAGTGTTGAGGTGGCTTACCGAACTGGAAATGAAATGGCTAAGAAGACTAGAGAAATTGAATCCAGAAGAACAAAAGAAGAAAGAACCTAGAAAGTGTGGCCGAGATGCCTAAAAAGAAACCTAACCCCTAAGGACTTCAAGAAATTATGGAGTAGCGGCCGGGGGGCCTACACCCAAAACGATCAAAAGCTTGCACTCTGTGCTGATTTCGTAAATCGCGTTGGTTGCCATGTGGCATAACTGTATAGATTTTCGCGTTTTGCATTGGAAAGAGGGTTGGCAGTTTTGCGTGAGCTTTTGGTAGTAGACGTTTTTGGGGGAAAGTGCTTTTGAATCTTATGCTTTTGGGGCTTTGCTTTTGGGCATCCCTTTTGTCCCATTGCGTGCGGGAGCTCTAGAGACACGCATAGATGTGTTCGCTCTGCTCAAACGGATCCAAAACAGAAAATTACAGCCTGCTGTGTTTATTTGCAGGTTTAATGTTTCACATCTAAACTGCAAGGTAGCACTATAGGAGCCCCAGGAAAGCCTTGGGATGCTTTTACAGGGATTTGGGCACTTGACAGTGACCAAAAGAGGGAATTACAGCATGCTGAAATTGACTTGCGGCTCACTGGAAAGCTTCCAAGTTGCAAGGGAAAGTGTCCTAGACATGTACTTTTGACATATAGGGGTTTTGGCGCTGTTATGCTCCCGAAATTGGGTCACAAACCTGGAATTACAGCCCTTGATAGGTTTGGACAGCTTGGTGAGAGTTAGGTGTAAGTGTTTGGGTCGTTTATTTGCAATAAGAATAAAGAAATACCGAAAGGGGCGCCAATCTTTGGAACCTACGGGGTGTCGTTTGCTTGGGTGCACTCTAGCTACCAAGTAGTGGACTGTCTTGAAGTGGTGAATTCCAATTACATGTTTATTTGTGAAGTTATTTTGTGTCGAACAGTATAGGTTAAGTTGAACAAAGTATAGATTGAGTGACATCTAAAATTTACCGCCCTTTAGTGAGGCTATAGGCCGGTTTCATGGTTCCATCCTCGTGACAATATCACTTTTTCTTTCTTCAAGAACCAAGCCTTGATCCGTTTTTGGCGAAGACAAAAAGTACAGAAACTTGGAATTCCATTATGGCTGACAGAGCGAATGACACCAAAGGAAGGGGGCTGCCCCTGTCTACGGGCTGCCTTGCCTGCGTCTAGCTTGCGCGTTGACTAGCCCGCTCCCCCCACATCCAACTGCTCGCCAGCATCCCCCCCCCCCCCCCCCCCCCCCCCCCCCCATTTTTCTTGTGAGCTGTCCTCACTGCACCTGCATTCGCGCCACCATCTGTGCCTCTCGCCTTCGCCCTTTTCTCTACCAGCAGTAGACACGGCCCTTGCTCCATCACATAGGGACTCCTCAGAAGCCCCTTGCCCGACCCCGCTGAGCCGACCCTTCGACTTGCTCTTTTGCTAGAAGAACAAGAGAGCTTGATGGCCGAGGTGGAATGCTTGCAAGCCTCCTCGGTTATCTGCACTATCATTGGCACTCGACCCAGCTGTGGCGAGGTTCGAGATTTACTCCACGCCCGGCTCCTCTCCAATGTGGGCAAGATCACCGATGTCGAGATCCTCGAGATAGGGTACTATCAGATAGAGTTCGAGTCTCCAGAGATGGTGGTCAAGGTGATTTCGATGAGCCAGCTTGGTATCCGAGCAGCTCGAGCCTACTTCAGACGATGGCATCATGGTTTCGACCCGGCTACAGATGTGCTTGAGGAGAAGGCCAGCTTGCCTATCTCGGTTTGCTTCCCAGGCTTGAGGAAAGAATACCTCCCTCTTCTCCCCAGAATTGGTTCCATGTTCGGGATAGTTCTAGAGTCTCCACGCACTGCAGCTCGAGTAGTGGCCAAGGCCGCAAGTTTACCTACTGTGCGGGTTCTTGTTCAAGACACACACTCCCTCCCAAAGGTGATTGGGGTTGGATCAAACAGAGTGTGGAGTATTTGGGTCTCCCGAATTAGTGCTTCATTTGCAAGCAGATGGGCCATTTAGCAAAGGCCTGTCCTCGCAGGAGATCTCGACCCACAACACATACGCAGCCTCCCAAGGCTGAGCATGCCCAACCAGTGTGACATAAAAATGCGTTTCATGCAGATGAAACCCCAAAACCCCGAAACCTATGAAACGTTTTACCGAAACGCATGAAACGGACATGCATTTTTTATGAAACATTTAAAATTTGGGCTTTTTTTCCAGAAACTTTGTTCAATAGAAGTACTTTGCTAAATGAATCAATGATGCATCAATTATGATTCATGAAACTAGCGGCTGTGTTTTAACTTTCATCAATACTCAACATCTCTTTGATCGTGCTCGCTTGAAGTCGCTTCTAAGCAGTGAGCAGTGAGCAGTGAGCGCTGAGCAGTGAGCACGTCTCTCTCTCATGAAACCTGTTTCATGTTTTTGACGCTATGAAACGAAACGTTTCAAAACTTGGAAAGCCCGAAATGACCGAAACCACGAAACGTTTCATGTCACACTTTGCCCAATAGCTAGAGACTCAAGACACACAGGCCAGTACCTCGGTAGAGGCGAGCGATCAGATAGCTGACGGTTGGCAGTAGGTGCCTGGCCGCCGCCGACAAGGACGGGCTCACCACACTGCTCCCCTTGGCGGCCGATCTCCTGCAGCTCAGCAACATTGGGTTCTGACAGGGAACCGTTTTGACCCCCTTCAACAGGACCTCCTAAGGAGGCTCTATCCACTTTCACTCCGCCGCCCCCACCTCCTCCCTCAGACGCCGCCGCTCCGCCTGCCCCACTTCCTCTCCTCCACCTTCATCCCCACCTCCCGCTCCTCCTCTTCCCCCGGTGGGGCCCTCAGCCTCATGTCCCGACCCCTCCCTCACTCCTCAGACGCAAGGGACTGGACAAGTTTGCAGGGAGGCGTTCTCTTGGTGTAGTGCTTTCGCTACGAGCCGTGTGGCTCAAGAGGGACAGCCCCATCTGAGGCCGCCACTCCTGGTTCAGACTTCCCCTTTTGCAGCGGTCCCTCGGGGTTTGACTAGCTTTGACATTCGCAGACGATGGGACTTCTTCGACTACAGCTTCACACGATTCCTAGGTGATTCTTCTCCCGACCTGGAGGAGGCTTTATTTCAAGTCCACGACCTCTTTCTTGCGGCTCGAGGCACTGAGGCTCTTGACACAACGGTAGGTTTCTCCTTTCCGCTGTGCAATAGGGACGGTGCACATAGTTATTGACTGGCTCCAGATCTAGGCCATTGAGTTCTCACACCACATAGGGGACCTAGGGGTGACACATCTGGTACAGACACTTTGGCCATTAGCCAAGTTCAGCGTGACGCCCCCAGATGGAGCAGGTTGCAGATAGATTGTGGTGCATTTGTTTGCTGACACTCAGAGCCCTTCCTGCTTTGTATTTGTACAAGAGGATTCTTGGACAGAGGACGAAGCCCTACGGGCTGCACGCTCGGTCTCGGCCTGGGTGGAACACTCACTCCAAACGTGCTTGTCTAGAGGTCGCTTGGATATGGATTACTCCCCATCCAAACCGGCCTCAAAGATAGCGAGGTTGGTTGCTGTTGCAACTTCTGTTATCTCTCACTGACCCCATGAGGATCATCTCATGGAATGTGCAAGGATTAGGAGGGTCCCGGTTTCAGCGTCAGAGGGGTGGGTTGCGCTAGGAGCTTCAGCGATGCCTTATGGGTGGTGAGATTGATATTCTTATGCTAAAGGAGCATCATTTGTGTGAGAGCCGCATTAGACGATGTGGTCAGATTTTGTGTGGTTGCTATGAGCCGTTTTGGTCAGCTGCATTTGGACCTGGAGGTATCCAAAGAGGGGTATATATGACTATTGCGGATTCTTGGCAGCAGGCCATTGTGGGTAGAGGCATTATTGTGCCAGGCAGAGCTTAGTGGATTACTATGTAGATTCAGGGTTGCCTCATGGGTTTCCTGAACATATATGCGCCAAATGTGGCAAGTGCACGAGCAGAATTTGTCACAAGACGGGCACCACGTGCCAATAGAAAGAATAGACTGAATAGACTTTTAGCACTTCAATAACAACCAAACTGAAAGAGAGAGACGACACGCGACACTGAGTGGCAGAATTCCACCCCAGAGAGTATTGGCCCCAAACCTTGGCGCCCCTTTCGGCATTTCTTTATATTGCATCAACACAGTACAAGTCGGTACCCCAGACTCTGCACCTTCTCCAGGAAGCATGCCAAAGAATGAGTCCTAACCTCATATTTAAAGGCCCTTGGCCTATGAAAAGCACTTTACATGAAAAACATTCAAACTCAAAAGCTCCTGGTCCAAAAGCAATGCCAAAAAGCTGGCGGCGTAAATCACGGAAATTCGTACAACCTACCACGTCATCAGCCAGCGTATTTTTCGGAAATCTGCCAACTTTTCTTGTGTGTGTGGGTCTTGCTTTATTTTAATCCTTTATGTCACTTGGGGCCCCATCGGACGGGGTCCCAATAAGTTTGTAGGACTTCTTCTTCTATTACTTGTTCTTCTTAGGGTTTTAGGCCCCTAGGCCAGCATTTGCAAGTCGGCTCCATTCTTCAAGGCTTTGACACGTCAGCAATTTGTGACATATCCCCTTCTTGAAAGAGAGTAATCGCGCAAAGAGTAATCGTGCACGATTACAACATATCTGTAAAACAACTCAAGTTAGCTCAAAAATTTCCGAGGGTCATTCCGAGGGACAATCAATTTGCTCTTTCTGTTAAGGAGTTAGCTTCTCCTTTCGTCCAGATCGGAACTCTTGATATTCCGGCGTAGTAAAATTAGCCATCACACCCAGACTGTACTGATCTTCCACGGGTGTCTTGATGCACTAAAATTACATACCCAGGCAATCTCATTCAATTAGGAATATTCAGTGGTTGGCACATCACAATGCAACACAAATGCTCACATATGCATGTTACAAGACATAGAAACATAAAGCCGCCGATGAACGCTCCTCCCGCATAACCTAACAAGGTCCGGGTCGAGAGATATTCAACGATTCCCTCATCACTCCTCCCGCATAACCTAAAACAATTCGGGCCAAGAGATATAGAGGCCTTTACAACCAAACGCCTCACAGACCGCAATCTGCGTCGTTTGGAGGTGCTGAGAGTAACCACTGCTCAGACTTCTTAATACTCCTCTTGCATAACCATCCAGGTCCGGGCTGGGAGTCACAACAACAATACTCCCCCCGTAAATAACCACAAGGGTCCAGCCCATGAGTAAAAACAACACTTTGCAATTATCAAATACCCCCCCCCCCCCCCCCCCCCCGCAAATAACCACAAGGGTCGGGGCCATGAGTATGAACAAGCATTCTCAAACATAATTTCTCACTACTCCACCCAGGAGTAAAATCACCCATCATTGAAACCTAAAAACCAGAGTCAAACAATTCAGATCGGCACCAAGACAGGTTCAAAACAGATACCATCCATTTCAAACAAATTCCAAACAGGATCACCAAACAATTTCTCAAACAGATTTCAAACTTAAAAAGCAATCTCGACATCAGTCGAGCTCGAAAAGTCGGCTGACTTTCCATCCTGAAATCTGCACCAAAAAATTAGGGTTAGGTTCATTCCATAGGGTCGTAGCCAAGCACAACATGGTCCATCAGCAGCTCTTGGACAAACGGTGTCTCTTTGGCGGCAATGGTAGTCCCAAGATAGCAATCGTACCGGACCTCCAAGGTCATCTGATCGTGAAGAGACATCTATTGGGAGAGGGAGATGTCGAGAAACTTCAAGCTATAATCTGCTAGGGTTTCCATGGCAAGCATTTTAGGATACCCCACTCTGCCAGAAGTTGCACTCTGAAGGAAGATGTCAGAACCCTATAACTTCGGGCAAATTTTTTTCTTGAAAGCTTGCCAAGTCCTTGGAAGTGTGCGGCTTGGTAGCTATAGACATCTGCATGGTATTGTCTCTGAGAAAAACAGCAGCTTGAAACAAATCTTGGATCCTTCTCTTGCAAGTGATCTTAATGGCTTATGCCCTGTAAGACATGAGCGCGCCTGATGCACAATGAAGTAAGGGTGGGAGTGGATAATAAGTCCGTGTTAGAGGGCGAGGACAAATAAATTCCAAAACTCTCTGGTTTGCTTTGTCTGCTCTTTTGTGGGACTGGTATGCTTTCAAAAAAGCACACGCCTGATGCTTTGATACCACTGTCACAAGATGGGCCCCACGTGCCAATAGAAAAGAATAGACTGAACAGACTTGTAGCACTTCAATGACAACTGAATTGAAAGAGAGACGACACGCGACACGGAGTGGCGGAATTCCACCCCAGAGAGTATTGGCCCCAAACCTTGGTGCCCCTTTCAGTATTTCTTTATACTGCATCAACACAGTACAAGCCGGTACCCTAGACTCTGCACCTTCTCCAGGAAGCATGCCAGAGAATGAGCCCTAACCTCATATTTAAAAGCCCTTGGCGAGGATATCTCGAATAAATTCCCAAACTCTCTGGTTTGCTCTGTCTGCTCTTTTGTGGGACCGGTATGCTTTCAGAAAAGCACACGCTTGATGCTCTGATACCATCGTCACAAGACGGGCGCCACGTGCCAATAGAAAAGAACAGACTGAAGAGACTTTTAGCACTTCAATAAACCTGCACCTACTCTTGGGCACTGACGACGTGAGTAGGGATGTCATAGCTGTTGTCCAAGCTATGCATGATAAATCTTTTTTTTCCTGTTTGGACAAGCAGTGAAGTTGAGATCACATATTGTCAAGTTTGGTTCTTTGCTCTTCGTAGGTTTGTAGTAGTATTCATTTTTCGATCTCATATTTAGCTTACCCGAGGACTTAAGAATGTGTCCCGTTATAAGTTGTTGTGTGAAGTTTGATTTCTAGGTTTAAGTTTTTAAGATGTCTTATCCTTTTTTTTTGCTTAAAGTTGAGTACTTGTTTTAAGCCAAGTAAGTCGCGTCAACTTATTTTACACATGTCTTTTCTAAAAACCATTTTTAAGTTAATAATGTTTTGTTTTATCTAGTTTTGTTTCGTAGCAAACAAAGTGATTTAGTTTGTTTGTTTTTTTGTTTTTGTTTTTGTTTTTCTTTTCATGTGTCCCTTGCTTTTATAGTTTTATGAGTGCTTTATTCCCTCTTATAATTCGTGAGTTCAGACTATTCTGAACTTATGAAGGTATATATAAACAACTGAATTGAAAGAGAGAGACAACACGCGACACGGAGTGGCAGAATTCCACCCTAGAGAGTATTGGCCCCAAACCTTGGCGCCCCTTTCGGTATTTCTTTATATTGCATCAACACAGTACAAGCCGGTACCCCGGACTCTGCACCTTCTCCAGGAAGCATGCCAGAGAATGAGCCCTAACCTCATATTTAAAGGCCCTTGGCCTATGAAAAGCAGTTTACATGAAAAGCCTTCAAACTCAAAAGCTCATGGCCCAAAAGCAATGCAAAAAAGCTGCTAGCGTAAATCACGGAAATCCGTACATCCTGCCACGTCATCAGCCAACGCAAAATGCGGAAATGCATACAGCCTGCCACGTCATCAATCAACGTAATTTTCGGGAATCTGCCAGCTTTTCTTGTGTGTGTGGGTCCTGCTTTATTTTAATCCTTTATGTCACTTGGGGCCCCATCGGACGGGGTCCCCATAAGTTGGTAGGACTTCTTCTTCTATTACTTGTTCTTCTTAGGGTTTAGGCCCCTTGGCCATCTGCAAGTCGGCTCCCTTCTTTAGAGCTACGGTGCACGGGGCTGAGCTGGCAGCTTGGGAGCGACTATGTATAACTGAGGGTTTCTGATGTTTTGCAGCACTCGGGTTTTGTGAGACTCCCAGACAACTTGTCTTTCTCTCGCTCTGATCACAGTGTTGGAGGAGTGAATCTATCTAGGGTAGATCGCTTCTACGCCAATGACACTTTTGTGACATGGGGAGATATGTTTGCATCCTTGCAGGGACTACTTTTTTTGACCATGCGCCAGTGATTCTCATAGTGACGGACAGAGAGAGGAGGGACGGTGTGATGCTACGCATCCCCGAGCGGGCAGAGAGTTTAGACTCGCATGACACCCTTGTTAGTAGAGTGGCCTTTGGACTGGCAGAGCTTAGTCACTTCTTCCTTCAGGAGTGTGCAGCTCGTTTGGCTGTATCCAAACGAGCGGGCAGAGAGTTTGGACTCGCATGACACCCCTGCTAGTAGAGTGGCCTTTGGACTGACAGAGCTTAGTCGCTTCTTCCTTCAGGAGTGTGCAGCTCGTTTGGCTGCAGCCAGGGAGGATGAGAAGCGTCTTCGATGGGGCATTGTTTCCTTACAGAGGATGCAGGAGCAGCATCCAGACAGCCCATGGTTGGAGGAGCAGATACAACAGGCTGCTAGGCAGGAGTTGACTAGCATTGAGGAGTGGCACCATGATCAACATGCATCTCAGTGGACCCAGGTGGGTGACCGAGTTACTAGGGAGTTTTTTGAGACAGTCGGGCCACGTCATGCGCACATCGGTGTAGTCAGCTGAGGAGACCCGACAGATCAATTGCCTCCGAGCCTGAGGATATGCGCACAGTTGCTACTGACTTCTACTGCAATCTGTTGTCAGCTGAGCCTCAGTCATAGCGCCAGGATGCATGCAGGGAGTAGGTTTGGGCACAGATGCCTTGCCATGTTACTGAGGAAATGCAGCAGAGACTTGAGCTTCCCCTCTAGCTAGAGGAGCTTCATGAGGCCCTCAGAGAAGCCCCCCGTGGTATTGTCCAAGGGAAGATGGTTTGACCCCCAGCTTTTTCTTGGAGTATTGGGACTTCCATGGTTCAGATCTTTGCAACGCATTTTAGTACGTTTTGCACATTGGTGAGATGTTTGATAGCATGAGTGAGGGTTTGATCTACCTGATTCCCAAGGAGGGGCCTAGGCTCCTTGGATGAGATTTGGCAGTGGCGACCCATTATCATCCTCAACTCATCCTACAAAATTCTAGCAAAGGCTTTGAGTTTGAGGATCCAATCACTACTAGAGAGCATTATACATGGGACTTAGACAGGTTTTGTCAAGGAGCGTAGTATCCTTGACAACTTCTTCACTTTTTGGGAGGCGTCTGCCCTTGCGCGTCTCCGAAGAGAGGATTTGGTGATACTCCTTGACTTTGAGAAGGCCTACCACAGAGTTGACTGGGACTTCCTGGAGGGCACTCTACGCAGGATGGGTTTCATAGATGCTTGGATCAAAGGTGTGTCAGCTCTCTACAGGCGTGCGCACAGTCAGGTGCTCTTGGCAGGGGCCGAGGGGAGCGTTTCTTGCTCACGCGCTCGGTCAGACAGGGTTGCCATCTTGCCCCCTTTCTCTTTCTGTTCTATGTTGATGTGATGAGCAGGTTTTTGACTTCTCAGCATGTTGGTCTGCGTGGCCTTGAGCTCCCTATCAGGGCAGATGAGCTTCTTGACACTGAGTTTTCTAACGACTCAGCCTTGTACTTGGAAGGCCAAGAGGCCAATCTGCATAGGTGTGCGTAGGCTCTTGAGGTGTTTTGTAGTGCATCAGGCGCACTGGTCAACTGGAGAAAGATAGTTGCTTTCTAGGTTGGCAAGTGCTTCTACACCTTCTTGGTTGCCAAGTGAGGGGTTCACATGGATTCCCGCAGAGACTGCAGTGCTGCTTGGGCTGTCAAGTTGGCCTGGACTTGTCTCCTGAGCAGCAAACTGCTCCCCTCCCGTCCATCAGGAGGAAGTTGCTACATTGAAGTTTGGCACGGCTCTCTTTGGAAGGCTGTCACCAGGAGGTGTATTTTTCCTGTTGCCTTCCGTAAATAAGTATTAGATATATTTATTTTATTTTTACTTGTTTGTCCCGGAACCCTTGAAAAGGTGCAAGTGGACATTGCATGGCCAGTGTGAAACGGCTGCAGCCAAATGGGTTTCTCACATCGAGGATCTAGGTCGGTCAGACAGGGACTGCCCGGGCCAGTTAGCACTGAATTCTGATGAGTATGGAAGCTCGTGTGCGCCAAACTGGAATTTGGGCTACTCGTCAAGTCACTGCAACTTTATAAGTTGAAAGGGGCCAGTAAATTAACCCACATTGTAGATGTTGGTCAAATGGTAGTCTTCAATGATGGTCAGGAGACCGATAGGGACGCCATGGAAGCATCTCCTAAAATTTAGGGAACTGCTATTTTTGACCGGAAAATGTGTTCGCGTCATTAGCTCTGGAATGACAAGGGGAACATTTTATTGCTCTGCTGCCAAGTCAACTGACGCACCAGTTGAGATATTTTTAGCAGGGAAAGCCCAAACTCGGAAACTGGGCGACGTGTCAGCCTGTGAGCGATTTTGCCACTCTGGGAGGCAAAAACGAGCTGCATATCAACAAAGGGGGCGCCATTTTCAGCCTCAGGTGGATTGTAGCAGGTACAGAAGCTATGGAATGCTTACCTTGCCCTCTATGCACAGTATGGTGACGGGAGTGATGCCCCGCACGCTACATACTGCTCTGTTTCTCCAGTGCGTACAGTATGTTATGCCCCACTAGTGGGCTTCTCATTTGACCTATGTACAGTTTTGGGGGTTTATGCGTGTTTGCCAAGGCAAGAGCCTTATGAACAGGAACCGGATTAGCTAATTGCTAATCCCCCACAGGTACGCACAGTTCCATCACGAAAGATTGCGAGTTTGGAGAGTTTTCTCGCGTGAAAACTCGTCCAATTCACAGGGGAACTGTCCCATTGCGTGCGGGAGCCCTTGGGACATGTGTAGGCGTGTTCGCTTCGCTAAAAACGATCCGAAACAGCAAATTACAGCCTGCTGTGTTTTTCTGCAGGTTTAGGGTTTCGCACCTAAACTGCAAGGGAACACCGGGGGAGTCTCGTGAGAGCCTTGGGATGCGTGTACAGGCTTTTGGGCACCCGGCAGTGAAAAACAGGGAATTACAGCCTGCTGAAATTCTGTGACAGCTCACCAGAAAGCTTCCAGATAGCGAGGGAATCCGTTCTAGACAGGTGTTTTTGACCTACAGGGGTTTTTGCACCGTTATGTTGCCAAAATCAGGTCGAAAACCTGTGTTTTCAGCCCTCGCCAGGTTTGGACAGCTTTGTGAAAGCTTGTGCGAAGTGGTCGGATCGTCTACCTTAATTTGAATAAAGAAATACCGAAAGGGGCGCCAGTCTTTGGGGCCTACAGGGTGTCGGTCTCGTGTGCGCAGTGACATTCTAGTCGCTGGACGCAACTGTGTTCTCTTCCCTTCTCAGTGCTCTGTGTAAAGTTAGCAGGTAATTGAAATAGTACCGCCCTCTACGTTGTACGGGCCGGTTATATGGTTCCATTGACGGGATAGTCACTTTTTCTTCAAAAAGTGCAGCGTGGATTGTTGTGGGTGAAAGCAACACAGAGCTTGTCGATATGGCAGAGAAGAGAGACCAAGTACCTGAAGAGGGATCTTCCTCTCATGGCACAGAGAAAATTCCTTCAACTCTTCAAGAAGAGGACAGGTTGTTTAGAACTCAACTGCGTTGCTGCATGGACATGTTTCAGCAGTTGGCTAACAACCCAAGGATGCAGGAATTCTTACAGGCTCCGACACAGGGTTTTCAGCCTCCTACACAGGGCATGACTGAGCCGTTGCAGGAAAAGGAGATTTCCAATGCGCAGAGGACTCATGATGCTCGAGGGAAAGCCCATGTGGTTGAGCAACTAGCGGTGTCCAATGATCCAAAGCAACTTGCTTTAGCTGGACATGAACCGTTTGTGAATGGTCAAGGGAGCAATGAACAGGCTATGCGTCAGACCCTGCCATTACCTAATACTTATCCTGGTTATTTTGGAGGTGGTTCAGTGTTTCAAGCTATGGCTAGACCTTCCCCAGGTTATATGCCAGGGAATGTGTTCGAGACAATGCAAACAGGCATGGGTAACCCTATGTACGCGAACATTGGTGTTAAACCTGGTTTTCAGGGTGCCTATGGCCAGTTTCGAGTGCCTGGAACACAATTTGGTATGGCTGGTTTTTCACAACCATACGTACAAAATGTGAATATGACAAGTAAAACAGTTGATGCGAGTGCTGGAATGAACAATCATGGAGCACCACTGTTACAGGCACCTTTTTATGATAATGTGGCTCCTTTGAGTCAGCTGAAGGATTACAAGGAAGGTGGGCAGGGAGTGAAGTTTGAAACTTTCAGAGGAACCGAGGATCAATTGAAGGCTTTGACCTTCATACAGCAGTTCAATGCAGCTTATGCTGGAGGAAACTACACGGAATCTTCAAAGATACGCAAGGCTGCCACTTTCTTGAAAGGGAATGCGCTTCAATGGTGGACCGCATTGTTGAACCAGGGTCAAGCCCCAACAACGTGGGTCCAATTCAGACAGCTTTTTGCGCTTTCATGGCTGACAAACACTTTTGAAGTGGATGTGATGACAGAATGGCACGAGTTGAATGCTAAACAGTGTGCAAATCTGGAAGAGTAAAATAAACAGCTTTGGGCCGCACTGTTGCCAGTCACCTCTTACAGGTTTGTGCCATTGTCAGAACCAATTGAGAAGTATTGTTGCAGATTGCCCATGAAAATCAAGGACTATTGCACAAAGACTACTGTCATGAATATGTTTCAATTGATAGAGAATGCAAGAGTGGCCAGCAATCTGTCGAAGGGAGATTCCGATGGATTTAATAGCCACAAGAAAGGGTCCCAGGGCAAACAGTTTTCAGCCAAGGGCAATGTTGCAGCAAAGCCTTCTGAGCCTCCCACAAAGAAGCCCTCCACTGAAGAAGCTGATACGTTCAAGAAGCAGTCTAAATCTTTCTTCGGAACGAGGACAAGGACAAAAAAGGCATTTTTCTGGCAAAACTTTTCAAGAAAGGAAAGCTCTTAGGGAGGCCAAGAAATGCTACATTTGTGAACAGGAAGGACACTTTGCAAATGAGTGCCCACAGAAGAAGTCACAGGATAAGGATGACAAGTCAGACCATAAAGGGAAGAAGCCAAAGCCGAGTGCAGGACTTGTTCCAGATTTGGTTGGAGACCAGCCAAACACAGATGCCACGGAGCTGTGCAGAGCTTGGGGCAAAGTTAGAGACCAGACAGTGCTGGTTTTCTTTGATCCAGGAGCCCGTGCAAAGTTCATATCACCAGAATTGGCATCAAAGTTGGGCATTCGTGCAGAGGAGATGGGTATGACAGGCGAAGCAGGTTTGGCATGCCCAGGACATTCAGAGCTTGTTACTTCCATTCTGGGAAAGCTTTGTCTGCACATGCAGAGTTATGTCGATGCGGAAGAGTTTCATATTATGCCACTTGAGGGCTGTGATGTGTTATTGGGTATCCCATGGTGTTACAGGTTGCATGCTATGGTGGATACTTACAACAAAAAGATTACCCTTGTACATAGAGGAAAGACTCATGTCCTTGATGTAAAGCTTAAAGGCGAGTCTGTTCCAGTTGTTTCTGCTTCTGCTATTTCATCTGTAATAAAGAATCATCTTTTTGCGTACTTGATCTTTGCAAAAGAAGTACCTCAAGTTGTATCTAATTTGTCTACCTTAGATAAAGACAGGTCAACTTTTTTGAGTGGTTTCAGTGATTGTTTTTCGGACTCTTTGCCAGGGGAGTTACCTCCTGAGAGACCTGAGGATCATACTATAGATCTTGTGCCAGGTTCTAGTCCACCGAATAGACCACCATACAGGGTTAGTGCAGCCCAGCAGAAAGAGATTATGGGTCAGGTCAACGAGCTTTTAGAGAAGGGGCTGATTCAGCCCAGTTTACACCCCCTTTTTGTTTGCCTGTACTCTAATGAAGAAGGATGGTTCATGGCGCATGTGCATAGACTATCGCGCCTTGAATAAAAATACCATCAAGAACAGGTTCCCCATATCGAGGATAGATGACATTCTTGATCGGCTTGAGGGAGCGTCATTGTTTACAAGAATAGACCTAAAGAGCGGGTATCATCAGATACGCATTAGACCAGAAGATGTCCATAAGACTGCGTTCAGGACAACATTTGGTCTCTATGAGTTTCTTGTCATGCCATTTGGTCTCACAAATGCTCCTGCCACATTTAATAGAATGATGGACAGAATTTTTAGACCACATAGAAACTTCGTGGGTACCTTCTTTGATGACATGATTGTCTACTCAAAGTCTGAAGAGGAGCATAGGGATCACTTGACCGCAGTTCAATGAGCTACGCAAGAATAGGCTACTCATCAATGCGAAGAAAAGTGAGTTCTTTTTGCAAGAAATTCACTTGCTTGGGCACATTGTTTCAAAGGATGGGGTACGCATGGATCCCGCTAAAGTGGAAGCAATTAGGTCATGGCCAGACATGAAGTCCGTACTTGACATTCGAAGCTTTCTAGGCTTATGTTCCTATTACAGGAGGTTCATCCGAAATTTTGCTGAGATTGCTTCTCCACTCCATGCACTGCAAGGAAAAGGAGTTACTTTCAAGTGGACAGCCAAGGAAATTTTAGCGTTCAAACACTTGAAAGAGAAGCTGATTTTAGATCCGGTAATTATTTTGCCAGATCTTTCTAAACCTTTTGTGGTTCAATGTGATGCGTGTGGCCATAGTCTTGGTGCAGTTTTAATGCAGAATGGCCGAGTAGTCGCATATGAGAGAAGAATTCTTTTGAAGACTGAAAGGAACTTGCAAGTCTATGAGAAAGAATTGTTGGCAGTAATTCATGCTCTCACTAGTTGGAAACACTATTTGCTAGGGGCTGATTTTGTTGTCCAAACGGATCATCAAACCTTGCGATATTTTCTTACACAGACGAAGTTGTCTGAGAAGCACATGCGATGGGCAAACATCTTGTCAATGTTCCATTTTCAGATTGTGCATGTGCAAGGGAAAAAGAATGTGGTGGCGGATGCGTTGTCAGGAAAGCCCCAAATTTCAGCAGTGTCAATTCCGTACCATTGTGAACTAGACGAAATGAAGACACAATATGCTGAAGATTCAGATTTTGCAAGGATCTATGACCAGCTTGTTGATGGGCAACATCATGAGCACTATATGCTTAAGAATGACTTTCTCATGATGCATGGAAAGTTATGCGTTACTAAACAGTTACGGCCAAAGATTTTGATGGAAAGTCATGCTCCACCTTATGCTGGGCATCGTGGAATTGATGCGACCGTGAAAGGGGTTGAGGCATTCTTCTATTGGCCAGCTTTGCGTCAAGATGTTGACACATTTGTAAGATCATGCTTAGGATGCCAAAAAGTCAAATTTGACAGACAAAAGCAACCGGGATTGTTGCAGCCATTGCCGATCCCTGATAGGCCATGGGAAAGTATAGCAATGGACTTTATCTTTGATCTTCCAAGGACGCAAACAGGAAATGATGGGATTTGGACTATCATTTGTAGGTTCAGTAAGCAGGCCCATTTCATTCCTATGAGGAAGAAGATAAAGCCAGAACACATGGTCAAGATATTCATGAGCAATATCTTTAAATATCATGGGATGCCTCACTCAATTGTCAGTGACAGGGATCCACGTATGACGAGTCTTTTGTGGAAGGCATTGTTTGAGAACATGGGCACTACGCTCAAGTTCTCTTCTTCGTTTCATCCGCAAACTGATGGATAGTCAGAAGAGGCAAATTCTACTGTCTTGGACCTACTCAAATGTTATGTCTCAGAGCACAAGGCAATTTGGGAACACCATCTCCCATTGGTTTCATATGCTTACAATAACACTGTGCATACATCAACTGGTAAGGCACCATTTGAGATAGTGGAAGGAGGAAAGAAAGTCCCACCCATTTTGCAGACTAAGGACAAGATATTTGTGGCAGACAACTATGTGCAAGATATGGATGAAAGATACAGGAAGATAAAGATTGCTCTTGAGAAGACTTAGGCTAAGCAAAAGAAAGTTGCTAATCGTCACCGTCGTGAACTTGTATTTTCACTTGGTGATTGGGTACTTTTGCGCTTTGAAAAGGCCAGGTTAAGGAAAAGGAAAGGCAAGGAACGCTTGTTTCCTAAGCTCAGTATGCGATATTATGGTCCTTTTCAGATTTCAGAAAAGATCAGCGATGTAGCTTACAGGTTAAAGCTACCAGAAGGCTGGAAAATACATAATGCTTTTCATGTCAGCCTTCTAAGGCCCTTTGTTGGTGATGTGCTAGAGAATATGCTTGATGAGGAACAACCCGAAGTGGAAGAATTGGATGAAATCCTTGTTCCTGAACAGATATTGGCACATAAAGAAAGAAAGGTTAAGAGGAAAGGTTGCAAGACGCTATTTGGTGAAGTTCAAGAACTATCCATCATTAGATGCCAAATGGATGGAAGAGTCTGAATTGCTTGATTCACCTCAGCTATTGCAATTGTATCTTGAAGCCTTCCAGATGGAACCCACAGTGACTTGATGCAGCCTTTTTGGAGCAAGGCAAGAGCATGGTTCATGATGCTCAAGAGAGTAGTTCAGCAATTGTATCTACTCTTTCCATACAGAATTTAGCTAGAGAAGTTTGTGCTCAAGAGTACACTAGAAGACTTCTATGCTTGATATATGTGTCGTAGCCAGGTTGGTGGGATTGTTTAATCGTCCAACGCTACATTTCCGGAAGCATGTATATCTTGGATTCCCATCATAGAATATATGTGATATCAGGAGATATCTGCATGTATTATTGGCATGCAAGCGAGGTCGCTTGCAGTATTCCAAGGGTGGGGTGTGTCACGAGGAGGTGTATTTTTCCTGTTGCCTTCCGTAAATAAGTATTAGATATATTTATTTTATTTTTACTTGTTTGTCTCGGAACCCTTGAAAAGGTGCAAGTGGACATTGCATGGCCAGTGTGAAACGGCTGCAGCCAAATGGGTTTCTCACATCGGGGATCTAGGTCGGTCAGACAGGGACTGCTCGGGCCAGTTAGCACTGAATTCTGATGAGTATGGAAGCTCGTGTGCGCCAAACTGGAATTTGGGCCACTCGTCAAGTCACTGCAACTTTATAAGTTGAAAGGGGCCAGTAAATTAACCCACATTGTAGATGTTGGTCAAATGGTAGTCTTCAATGATGGTCAGGAGACCGATAGGGACGCCATGGAAGCATCTCCTAAAATTTAGGGAACTGCTATTTTTGACCGGAAAATGTGTTCGCGTCATTAGCTCTGGAATGACAAGGGGAACATTTTATTGCTCTGCTGCCAAGTCAACTGACGCACCAGTTGAGATATTTTTAGCAGGGAAAGCCCAAACTCGGAAACTGGGCGACGTGTCAGCCTGTGAGCGATTCTGCCACTCTGGGAGGCAAAAACGAGCTGCATATCAACAAAGGGGGCGCCATTTTCAGCCTCAGGTGGATTGTAGCAGGTACAGAAGCTATGGAATGCTTACCTTGCCCTCTATGCACAGTATGGTGACGGGAGTGATGCCCCGCACGCTACATACTGCTCTGTTTCTCCAGTGCGTACAGTATGTTATGCCCCACTAGTGGGCTTCTCATTTGACCTATGTACAGTTTTGGGGGTTTATGCGTGTTTGCCAAGGCAAGAGCCTTATGAACAGGAACCGGATTAGCTAATTGCTAATCCCCCACAGGTACGCACAGTTCCATCACGAAAGATTGCGAGTTTGGAGAGTTTTCTCGCGTGAAAACTCGTCCAATTCACAGGGGAACTGTCCCATTGTGTGCAGGAGCCCTTGGGACACGCGTAGGCGTGTTCGCTCCGCTAAAAGCGATCCGAAACAGCAAATTACAGCCTGCTGTGTTTTTCTGCAGGTTTAGGGTTTCGCACCTAAACTGCAAGGGAACACCGGGGGAGTCTCGTGAGAGCCTTGGGATGCGTGTACAGGCTTTTGGGCACCCGGCCTCTCGTTGGGCGTTCTGGAACTGAGAGGCTACACCCCAAAGCACTGCCTCTCGTTTCAATAACAGTCTCCTAAGAGTAGGGTAAATCGTTTTTTCTTCCACCCTTAGGGTTCTATACCAATCCCCAGCCTTCCCACTTAAGGTTAGGCTTAAAGCATTGCTCTTATGTAGGTCATTGTGTTCTCCTAGAGAATCGTATATTTGTTCAAACACTTCGATATGCTTCCTCACATCTCCGTCTCCACTAAATTTTTGTGTGAGCTTGGCTATTTGTACTGCCTTACTTTTAGGCTCTCTATCAGGAGCGTTACGCATATTCTCAGCGAAAGGTTACTATTTCAATTACCTAGTAACTTTACACAGAGCACTGAGAAGGGAAGAGAACACAGTTGCGTCCAGCGACTAGAATGTCACTGCGCACACGAGACCGACACCCTGTAGGCCCCAAATACTGGCGCCCCTTTCGGTATTTCTTTATTCGAATTAAGGTAGACGATCCGACCACTTCGCACAAGCTTTCACAAAGCTGTCCAAACCTGGCGAGGGCTGAAAACGCAGGTTTTCGACCTGATTTTGGCAGCATAACGGCGCAAAAACCCCTGGTCCGAGTAGGAGATTGGAGGATCGATTTGCTGCGAGCCTGCTTCGCTCTTGGGAGCAGCTACTGTGTGGCCTCGAGTAGCACCAGCCCACTTGCACGGAGGAGCGCTTGAGATAGCGGAACCCCATGGTTAGCACTCAGAGAGGCCACTTGGTTGGTAGTAGGCCTCATGTTTCTTGGGGTCCCATGACAGAGGGTCCAACACGCACTCTAGGTGACTGGCTTCATTTCTCAAGTTTGCCAAAGGAGGTACACAGTATCCAGCTACATGGCGTGAGAGGTACAGAGCATATGCCAGGACATCACAGAGGCTCTACCAGCTGAGTGGCTCACTCCTCTAGAGACAGACAATAGCTCCTTGATAAATGGGGGCCTTCATGTGATTGGAGGTCCTCATTGCAGTTCACGCTTGCTTAGAGTCCGTACCCTCCCATGTTCTTCGAGATCCGGCGAGGGTCGACTACACAGAGTTCCAGTAGGAGCCCATAGGTTGCAGAGTGTTGTTTTCAGAGGATTTGAGTACTAGGCATCTGTGGGAGAACTTGTCATAGATCCTGACCCAGCAGATCTTGAGACAGGCCAGTTGAGGCTTTGGGCTTGGGAAAGCTGCCCTCTAGCACGAGCGGAGTGGGATCTTGAAGAGTGGTTTTGGAGAGACCCCTTCTCTTCAGCCGACCACCGTGGGATCCCTTTCTTTCAGTATACTAATCGACTGGGGCGTCACATACTGGCAGCACGGAGAGACTCGTCCTGGTGCAACACTTCATTGGCAGGAGGAGGGTCTCACAGCTGAGTTCTTGTCAGGCTTTTGGGCAAGGTTGTGAGACTCTAGACAGCCGTGGCGAGTCACTTTGTTCAAGTGGCTAGTTGCACACACAGCTACAACAGTGGGGATCTGGCTGGTACATAGTGGCCTTTTGGCAACATGTGAAGCTTGTGACTATCATTTGAAGAGTCAGTGTCATTGTCTATGGGAGTGTCCCATGGCATAGCAGGTTTGGCTTCGGGTTCTTCGGCTGATGCCAACTCTTTCCACATGATAGTACACTTGGGGTGCAGCTGCTTGGTCCACCCTCACGTGCCCTGCGCGACAGTTTGAGCTATCTTCCACCAGCAGGATGATAGTGATCTAGGGGGTTCAACCTACACTCTAGTTTGCTACAGAGCTTCCCCCCCCCCCCCCTCAAGGAGTGGTGCAGTGAGAGAGAGGTGTGTAACACGCACATGAAGGGCTCTAGTCTTCCTCTTTTGCTCTTCAATTGTCATATTGATGATAGTGGATGTCGTTGTGGCTTCATGCATCTTATCTTTTCCCTTCTTTGCGTCCTCGATCCACTTTTCAGCTTTACCAGCCTCTCTTGTCTTTTGAATAGGTGCTCCGTCCATGAAGAGGTTGTTCGTGCCTTCCACTCTTCCTCTTCACGTAGTGTTTTCAGCTGCTCCTTAATGCTTTCGAGCTTCTTTATCATTGAGGGTTGATTTTCTCCCTCCTTTGCAGGTGCATTTCTACAAGCTGCGAGTTTTCCCTTAAGTGCTTCGATGAATGCATCCGTTTTCATTCATGCGTTCTTCCACTTTTTATTTCTAGGATTCAAAAGCAGCAAGTGCATCCTTTAATCTTTTTTGCATCACGCATTCCATTACATTCACTTCTGCCCTCACTATAGTCTGCATTTCGACCTTCAATGATGTGTACATCTTGTCACGCTTACCAAGCATCTCTTTGTCCAACTCTTTCCTCATATCTGTATACATAGCTTTTTCGTAAGTCTCCACATTTTCATACATCTCTTTTTCAATGTCACCTCAAAGGCTCAGCTCTGCAACCTGGCGATAGTGTGCTCTCTCAAATCCTCCGCCTAAATGTCGCTTTCGATTTAGGCGGGGTTTCATAAATATCCTCCTCCTCGAGAACAATTGATTGGTCTATCCTCGGGCCCCTCGTGTGAGGCTTCGCATAAAGTACCTGTACCCCTCTCCTTGAGTTGTAGCACCCGCCCTCTGTGTTCTAGGGCTGATTTGCTACGCCCCTTCTGTGTGTGCTGGATGTCGGGCTGATTGTGCAGGCTTAACTTGCCTCTGCCCCACGCAATTGCAATGTCTAGTGTACAGGCTGATTGCCTTTTGCAATCCTTTTTGTGTGTGCGATTAGTTCTATGCTACCTCTTCCACGATGAGATACTCTCCTCCCCCAGGGGCTGCGTCCCTTGTGTAATCAGCAGCTGTACCTTGTGCCTGGTCTGAAATTAGTGGGCTGATGTGCAGACACAAACTAAGCCCCCTTGCAAATTTTCTCTGCCCTCTTGTGCTGATGACAAGTTGCTTGTTGATTGCGCAGCAATTCCCTGCATTATCAACACAGTAATGATGTGGTGTGATGTGGTGTTGTCACCAGCGTGTGACTACTATCTATCCTTTTTGTTGATTTCTTTCTTATTATCTATTTACTTTCACTTTTTGGAAACACCCCTCGGGAAATCTAACTGCCGTGCATTGCATAGCTAGTGTGGAACTGTCCAGAGGGAGTCCAGGCCTGAGGGCAAGAGAGCACTAAGGTTGGACAAGGACTATGGTTAGCCAAGTGGGGTCATTGACTAGCCAAAGTGGAATCCTTTGCTACAGAGGCTACATTTCAGTTCTGGATGTGGCCGCAGTGTACAAAGAGGGTCGGATGACCTAGAAAGATACAATGGCAGCATCTCCTAAAATTTAGGGAACTGCTATTTTGGGACCTGAAAATGTGTTGACGTCATTACCTCCGGAATGACAAGGGGAACATTTTCTTACTCTGCCGTGAAGTCAACTGGGCAACCGGTTGGGACATTTTTAGACGGCAACCCCGAAACGGGAAAATGCTTATAAATGTGCCAAGTGGCACCTTCTGGTGCACTTGCCTCATGCAACAAGAAGTGGCGCTGAATTTAGGAGGGGGAGAGCCTCATTTTCAGTTTTGTCACAGGTTAAGAGCTATGGAGTGCTTGCTTTCCCTCTTATGCACAGTGCGGTGCCAGGAGTGATGCCCTGCACGCTACGCACTGCCCTCTCTCTCCCCTTTGGCAGTATGTTATGCCCCTCTAGTGGGCTCTTCATTTGACCAATGTACAGTTGTGTGGGTTCATGCGCGATTGCCGAGGCAAGAGCCTCTTGCACAGGTACTGGATTAGCTAGCGGCTAATCCCCCCGCAGGTAGAGGTGAATTCGGAAAGGTTTCACGCCAGAAATCTCGTCCGATTCAAAGGGCAAGTAGCCCTACAGGTGCGGGAGCTCGAGGACTTGCTAAGGATGCGACCGGCATGCGAAACGGAGCCCGAAACAGTGAATTACAGCCTGCTGTGTATTTTTGCAGGTTTAGGGTTTTGGCCCTAAACGGACCCTAATACCCCCAGGAGGTTCGGGGACGCAAGGGGACCGCTGTACAGGTGATCTGGCGAATTTTCAGGGCTGAAAACAGAGAATTCAGCGTGCTGCAGATTCTCGCCAGGTTTTGCAAAGTGCCCGTATGCGTCGGGAAAGTCAGCCAATAGTGACTGTGAAGGGTTCGAGTACAGTTATGCTACCGAAATTGGGCTGGAACAGTGGAAATTCAGCCGAGTTTGTGCGGGGCAGCTTGTAGGGAACCACAACGTTTATTCCCTCTTTTGAACAATAAAGATAGGTGCAATCTAGCAGCCTGTATCCCTCTCCCCTTTGTTGTGTCTTGAAAGTACAGGTAAAATAGACGACTAATAATGGGTGAAAGCTAAATCAAGGTTTGAAGTAAAGTCTACCGCCCGTTTCGGATTGAACAGGCCGGTTTCAGGTGTTGACATGGATGCCATGTCAATAGCCTTTGTGTTTTGGCTTGTTTCTGAAGTATGCATAGAAGAGGGGGGGGGGAGAGAAATAAATGTTATATTAACGTCTTCAAAAAGCCAAAGTGACCTATGAGACCAGAAAGTTACAATGTGGTGGATCTGATACAAAGTCAGAGTAACAAGATGACAAAATGACAGAAATGACAAAATCACAAAATAAAACACTATGGAATCCTGAACTGCTAGGTGTGAACTAAGCAGCTAAACAACTAGCTAGGATAGCTAGATCACAGGAGATCCAGCATCAGTCGTTGGCGGATCTCATCAATCTCCTCCATGGTCAGTCGTCTAACCGGGCATCGTGCATGTCGAGCCAAAGTGATACGAATCCTCTAATGCAGCTTCCGTCGATGCTGTGTAGTCCTCCGTAGTCGTGGGCGTCTAGATCTCCCCAGCTTAGTCGCTCGGTCGATCAGTGTGCCTCTGGTGTGAGGCGACGAGCTCTGCTGTCGTAGTAACTCCTCCGGGTGTCTAGTGGCAGCTCTAAAGAAGTCTGTGATCTGTCTTTGAGACTGGCTAGCCTCTCCTCTCATCAGGCTCTCTCCGTGTTTGTGCAGCTCGAGCAAAAACAAACCCAGGCATCTCTGATCCTCGTACCGCATGACTCTAAAGAATGGTCCAAAGCCCTCTCTAAACAAGCAATGGAAGCGGCCTCGTATCTCGTAGTAGACGGGGCAGTGGCATGTGTAGTGCAACTCTGTCTTAGGCTCGATGTCACACAGGGGGCATGTCTTGGCCTCTGCTGGTGCTCTGCTATATCTCCCAGTCTCGTTCCGCAATTGGTGTGAGGATGTGCGTATTTGGTCAATAGCACATCGTATCCCATGAGACAAGTGGGTGTCCATGTATCTGGGCCTCATCACAAAACCATCCTCCGTAAGCTGGAGGAGATGCTCTCTGTAGAAAGCCATCTTCGTGCCCAGCTCCTGTGCTGGCTGTATCCATGTCCTCTTGGTGTCTAGCTGAGTCAAGTCTTGGCGAATGAGCCTGGTGATCTCGGACTGTGACCCCAATAGTGGAGTAAACTGGTGTGGATAGACACTTTGGGGTGCGTACATGCCCTACTACTGACTTGTATAATGCCATGACCCCCCAAATGAACTCTGTGGGTACTCCCCATCTGCTGTAATCTGCACATCAATCTAGCTCTGGGCACTATGTCAAATGCTTTGCGGAAATCCACAAAGCTACAATAGATCCGTCCCCCATGGGATCTGCTGTCACAAACGGGAGCGCATAACAATATAAAATACATTCGGATAAATAGAATTTATCACTTATTACTGAAGCCAAAGGATATAGAGAGAAATGGATAGAGAGAGAGAGATAGAGAGTGAGAAGATCGACACAGTACTGGGGACAGAAGATGGGCTGGTCCCCCCCCCCCCCCCCCGTAATAGTATCTTTATTACTGAGGAGAAGTCTATACAAGCACTTGAAGCGAATGTATTACCACGTTCGTTCTAGAATAAGACTTGATGGTTCCCGGAAGCCTCAGCTTCCGATTCCTAGGGCAAAACCCTATTCCAAGGAACTTCCGTTCCTTATTCCAAATCCTTGAGAACCAAGGTTCTCGCCTCTGGATCTCACCTTCCAGACTCTAGGCATGACATCCTTGCAACTCTTTTCTAACTCTATTTCCAGAGTCCTCTTCCTGCACATTAACTCCGCTTTCCTGGACACGAAGTCCTTCCCTTGGGAATTTCAACTTCTGGATCACATCTCGAGAGTCTACCACTCTTCGATCCGTGGATTTGCTTCCCAAACTTGGGTACGAAACCCTTGGGCTGATCTGGCTCTAGTTCCTCAGAGCGCTTTTCTCTTGCAGAGGCTCATGCCTTCCTCTGCTCCTACTCCCTCACGAAGAGGAAGTACACCTGCAATCAAATACTTAGAGATCATAACATGAAAATCGTACCTTCAAAGTCTCAACGCTCGTAACGCAACTCGGTTCTCGAAAAAGCAATTCCCCGGAAGAGATCTCTACATAGAAAATCCTCTCTTCCAATCCTACACACAAAAGAGGTGTGTTCTTGGGTTCCTTCTCGTAAATCAGCCCCGTCTACAACGTTTATGGGCTGAAAACTGAGAAAAACAGCAGCTTGTCGGGATGGAAACATGCTCCGTAGGCACTTCTTCGCGAGGGAACTCGCGCATTGGGTCTTGGCGACATCGGGTACAGTTAGGACAATCATGGGCATCACCGGCAAACGTCTTCTTTGCGGGTGAACTCTGCAGCAGCATCTCCTTCTTGCAAAAACTGATCCTCCCTCTGAGTGAGGGCATGTGATGCTTTTATAGTTCCTAGCCACGGGCACGAATAGCTGCTTGCGCTGAGATCGCGGCCGTTTTTTTTTTTTTTCCAAATTTTTTTCAATTTATTTTTTCTTTGTTCTGCCAGAAAAAGAGAGAGAGAAAACGCTGGCTGATCTGTGGCCTTATTTATCAAATGGCTGCCCACTTATTAAATGGGCGGCCGGCATATTTTAAAAATAGTATGAATCTGTCCAAAAACTCAATAAAACCTTATAAGTTAAAAACAATGCTTTCACAACATTTCCTAGGCGTCCCTGGATGCAATCACACACACAGTTGCAATGCAGACATCGACTTCCTCGCGGGAAAGCATCTGCTTTCCCGAAAAGCAATCCCCCTTTCTCAGAAAGCATCTGTTTTTCCTCAAAGTTTCCTCTGAACCCATCTTCATTCAAGTGCTTGCTTTTCCTTGTGCACAATTCTAACACAGTTCGGAATTTTCTCTCGACTATGGATATCCCCTTTCCGATGCACCCGTCACCCACGTTGTGACGCATCAGGAATACCCATCACCTAGTCCTTTCCTACCGAACTTACGGTTCAATCTCCTTCACGATGCTCTATGTCACCCATCTATGACGCATCAGAGATGTCTGTTCCCGGATGGTCGGATACTTCTTTCCGATGTTCCCTGTCACCCATCCGATGTGACGCATCAGAAGTACCCGTTCCTGGTGGCCTTATAGATATTCCCGTTCTCAGTGCTCGCGTCATTACTTTGAATGACGCACTAGGAATAGTCTGTACTCGGATGTCTCTAGTGAGAAAAGCTCTCTCACTTAAAATTCCAATAATTCATTTAGAATTATTTTTCCTTGGTGTTCCAAGCGAGAAAACCCTCTCACTTATAAATCCAATAATTCATTTAGAATTATTTTTCTGTAAGATAAAGCCAATTTAGCAACATCCCTCTCACTTATAAACAGTTGTCCTCAACTGTAGAGGTCCAACTGAACTGCCGGGGAGAAACCGGAAAGATTCCAAATCTTGCTCAATGGTGAGTTGAGCTAGTCCTTTCTCAAAAGAGAACTTAAAAATAAAAAATTCTAAAATTCAATACCTAGCTTACCGGTTCATGTCCTTTCTCTAGTACCTCGAGGATATCCTTCACCATCATCAAACTTACGAGCCGTGGAAGAACTCATCATTCGCGTCTTTCCAACAGATCGAATGTTTCCTCATTCGAGAGTCTGTTAACTCAATTCCACCTTCTCAATCCGACAAGAATAATCCTCCTAGAAATGAATCTAGGTATCTGTCCTTGCGCATAATCCTGCGCTGTTAGTCTAGAGGGTATTAAACCTCTTGTGTCCTCCCACATAGGGAATGCTCAAGTCATAGAGCATTAAGCTCGATGTCTTTCTTTCACAAACAAAGTTTGCGATCACCTTAAAGAAGGTTCTTGTTTCGGGCCGTGGCTCAACGTAGGCGGACGGTTCCAATCCGAAGATTCTTTGTGCACGGCGGCACTTCCTTCCAATCTTTTCCTCCTGCGAGTTATTACCACCAGCAGTGATTTCCCGACGCCCATTAGCGTCTCTTCCTTACAAAATCATAAAAAATGATTCACCTTGCGAGCATCAATGACGATTTGCAAAATCTCAGGCAGATAGGATTCTAGCCATAGCATTTTCTGAACGTACGTTCAAACCCGGTTCACAATAGAGCGAACCCTCTTTGATTCTCAGGGATATTCTCTCATTTATAATCCTTACCATTTTGAACGGTTGGCGAATTATATTCTTACGAACAAAATAGTTCAAATTTATTCCAGCAGCGTGTAAATGCTACTTGACCTGCTCATGGAGAAACATATACCGCAACCAAAAGTTGCTACTGTAATGGTAAAAGCACATAGCGTACTCAATGATCAACGACCATCGGAAAACCTCTTCTCCGTAGAGAAACTCAAATTCCTTCTACTAGACATATCTCAAATAGAGATTCTCGTGTCGGAATATTCTTGCGCGCAAAAAGGCGCTCAAGAGAGTATAACAAACTCTCGTCCAGTTCCTTGGCATAGGTCTGCATCTTCGTGTGTTATCCATGTACTCAAAGGTGTACATAATTCTTAAGTTGTGTTAGTGTTTCGATGAACCTGGGAAATTACCTTCCCTTCATAAGATCCTTAGAGCGAAGACGCTCAACTTGACGATCCCTTGGCTCGATTCTTAGAGCAAAACCCGCTCATCAAATAATCTAGGATTTCAATCCTTGGATTCCTCGAGCACAGGCCGTAGTCGTCGCTTGTTCCTTCCCTCTTAATGAGAGTGTTCATTCACTTGTGCGGAAAAGCACTACCATATCTTCCCTTACCGGGTAGGGGGTGTTGATTCATAAGGTACTCAAGCTTAGTGAATTTTCTTGGTTGAAGTCTTGGAATGGTTCCTTCCTTTTTGCCGTCCTACCCGCAATAGCAGGTAATTTGTTGGTGAACTACCGGATACGAAATCAATAGTTGACCTTCCGGATGGTTGAGCAAACCAATTCATTGCATAAAAGCAATGTTTCAATTCAATTCTACTCTCATAAACACTCGAGAGTGATCAGTCCTGGTTAGACACATACATATCTCGTGCATAAAAGCAATACGCAGTTTATGGGTTCGTCAAAGATTTAACTTTGATCAAAGACATAACCTCTTACTTAAAGTTTGAGGGTCTTCCTTTCAAAAAACTCAAGAGTTGGATTGAATTCCCGTACTCCAAACTTTCTCCGGATAGCAACATATCCTTCGAGGAGAGGTAACAAAAGTTCGTTGTTTTTGTGTTCAATGGTTCCCGTCCCACTGTGGGGATTTGGTTCTATGTACACTGAGGTGTACACTTTCAGCTTTTATTGCTGACTCCACCATCTGCTGCAAAGTATCTTGCAAATGGGATTACAAAATTCGGGCAAAAGTCTTTCGTTAAATTTGTTTATCTTTCCTTCCTCAGAGAGGATCAAGAGTGGAGCTACCTTGGCAAGAGTGAACCACTACTTGCTTTGACTCGCTCGTGCTCCTATTGGGCAAACCAATCCCAAAATTCTTGGATGCCTTCCTCAAAGCGTAGAGAAAAAATATTTGTCGGAAAATCAGCCTTGAAAGTTTTATTTTAAGTTCCTTGCAGAGCTTTGGTATACCACCAAGTACTTGCAATCCCCCTTGAGGTGTTTGGTTACATGCCTCACCTTCGACGCTTTTCAGAAATTGCCGCTTGCAAAGGCAACTTCAAACTGTCAAATGAAAGCGTTAGCTTTTGGGACATTTTCCCATCCGTCAAAGTATCAAACTTGATTGGAGTGTTCTGAGGTCTAAAACCATCTTCATATCCTTCCCGGAATGACGGGATTTCTTGGCTATGGTTATGGATTGATGTTCATGGATATTTTTTGGATTCTGAAGGATCTCGAGCATTCCGCTCCTTGGATTCTCTAGGTTCTTGAGCATCATGCTCTTGTTGCCTTCTCAGAGAATCCCAATTCTTGTGTCAACTTCTTGCAGAGAGAAACAAAAATTTCAACTCTGCGAGCTTTTTCCTGCAGGACTTAGGTTTCTGCCTGCTTACTTCTCTCTTGGCTTGTCATGGCTTCTTCTCGTATCTTCCCAGAGTCGTCCTCCTTTACAGAGAAAGAGAGGAGACCATGCTCTGATACCACTGTCACAAACGGGAGCGCATAACAATATAAAATACATTCGGATAAATAGAATTTATCACTTATTACTGAAGCCAAAGGATATAGAGAGAAATGGATAGAGAGAGAGATAGAGAGTGAGAAGATCGACACAGTACTGGGGACTAGAAGATGGGCTGGTCCCCCCCCCCCCGTAATAGTATCTTTATTACTGAGGAGAAGTCTATACAAGCACTTGAACCGAACGTATTGCCACGTTCGTTCTAGAATAAGACTTGATGGTTCCCGGAAGCCTCAGCTTCCGATTCCTAGGGCAAAACCCTATTCCAAGGAACTTCCGTTCCTTATTCCAAATCCTTGAGAACCAAGGTTCTCGCCTCTGGATCTCACCTTCCAGACTCAGGGCATGACATCCCTGCAACTCTTTTCTAACTCTGTTTCCAGAGTCCTCTTCCTGCAGATTAACTCCACTTTCCTGGACACGAAGTTCTTCCCTTGGGAATTTCAACTTCTGGATCACATCTCGAGAGTCTACCACTCTTCGATCCGTGGATTTGCTTCCCAAACTTGGGTACGAAACCCTTGGGCTGATCTGGCTCTAGTTCCTCAGAGCGCTTTTCTCTTGCAGAGGCTCATGCCTTCCTCTGCTCCTACTCCCTCACGAAGAGGAAGTACACCTGCAATCAAATACTTAGAGATCATAACATGAAAATCGTACCTTCAAAGTCTCGACGCTCGTAATGCAACTCGATTCTCAAAAAAGAAATTCCCCGGAAGAGATCTCTACATAGAAAATCCTCTCTTCCAATCCTACACACAAAAGAGGTGTGTTCTTGGGTTCCTTCTCGTAAATCAGCTTCGTCTACGACGTTTATGGGCTGAAAACTGAGAAAAACAGCAGCTTGTCGCGATGGAAACATGCTCCGTAGGCACTTCTTCGCGAGGGAACTCGCGCATTGGGTCTTGGCGACATCGGGTACAGTTAGGACAATCATGGGCATCACCGGCAAACGTCTTCTTTGCGGGTGAACTCTGCAGCAGCATCTCCTTCTTGCAAAAACTGATCCTCCCTCTGAGTGAGGGCATGTGATGCTTTTATAGTTCCTAGCCACGGGCACGAATAGCTGCTTGCGTAGAGATCGCGGCCGTTTTTTTTTTTTTCCAAATTTTTTTTCAATTTATTTTTTCTCTGTTCTGCCAGAAAAAGAGAGAGAAAACGTTGGCTGATCTGTGGACTTATTTATCAGATGGCTGCCCACTTATTAAATGGGCGGCCTGCATATTTTAAAAATAGTCTGAATCTGTCCACAAACTCAATAAAACCTTATAAGTTAAAAACAATGCTTTCACAACACTTCCCAGGCGTCCCTGGATGCAATCACACACACAGTTGCAATGCAGACATCGACTTCCTCACGAGCAATCCCGCTTTCTCAGAAAGCATCTGTTTTTCCTCAAAGTTTCCTCTGAACCCATCTTCATTCAAGTGCTTGCTTTTCCTTGTGCACAATTCTAACACAGTTCGGAATTTTCTCTCGACTATGGATATCCCCTTTCCGATGCACCCGTCACCCACCTTGCGACGCATCAGGAATACCCATCACCTAGTCCTTTCCTACCGAACTTACGGTACAATCTCCTTCACGATGCTCTATGTCACCCATCCTATGACGCATCAAAGATGTCCGTTCCCGGATGGTCGGATACTTCTTTCCGATGCTCCGTGTCACCCATCCGATGTGACGCATCAGAAGTACCCGTTCCTGGTGGCCTTACAGATATTCCCGTTCTTAGTGCTCCCGTCATTACTTTGAATGATGCACTAGGAATACTCTGTACTCGGATGTCTCCACTGAGAAAATCCCTCTCACTTAAATTCCAATAATTCATTTAGAATTATTTTTCCTTGGTGTTCCATGGGAGAAAACCCTCTCACTTATAAATCCAATAATTCATTTAGAATTATTTTTCTGTAAGATAAAGCCAATTTAGCAACATCTGCCCTCCTCAATGATGGCTCTAAGTGTCAAGATACGGTGAAGAGTAGAAAAAACCCACCTAAAACCTACCTTCCGAGCTGTGCGTATCCCCTCCCTCTCTACCCATCTACTCAACTACTGCTCAAGAATAGATGCGTACAACTGTGCCAATGTGTGTCCAATCATGATAGTCCGATAATTCCCAGGCTCCATAGGGTCTCCCGACTTGAAGATAGGTACAATAGTAGATAGGTTCCAAGTATCAGGCAAGCCCTCACACATGGCACGGTTAAACATAATTGCTAGAAGCTCTGCTAGTAAATCTCTGGCATGCGTGAAATGTTCAGCCACTAAGCCATCATGATCATATGCTCTCCCAGTCCTCATCCTATCAATGGCCTTCTTTACCATCTCAGTGGTGAAAAAGCACATGTGTGTGGGCATGGATCGGGGGGGTCGGGAAGGGGGGGCTGCTCAGGAACTGTGTACAAAGATGATGCATACTGGCCCCAGGCCTCTGTAGAAGTGATGGCAGGGGGGGGAGGGGGCTCATGAAAGAGCTGCCATGCCTTATGTGAGTCTTGACTCAAGAATAGCTGGTATAGATCCTGCTCTAGGCGAGCCAAAATGCCCTCTTCTTCCGCCGCACTAGGTGTTGGAAGTGAATCTGTGACTGTCTGTGAGTGATGTCCCCCAAAAGCACCTCCCTCTGAAGTCTAGCTCTAGTATCCCGGCATTCCTCATCATACCAACTGTTCTTGGGCATGCTCCCCGAACGGCGTCTCTGCTCAGGCTGGGTATATGGGTATGCTTCTGCTGCTGCATCATGTAGTGTCTGTGTCAATATAGTAGTAAGCTCCTCTGGCTCCTCTGGGCATAGGCGTTTGTGGATCCCATCTATGTATATAGAGTTCGTCTTCCGCGTGAAGGTGTAGTGAGCAGGGACTGCTGTCCGTAGCCTGTGTGCTACACTAAATTGAAAAGAGATGGTCAACGAGACAAGAGCATGGTCCACTGCTACACCAACAGTGTGGGTCCAACCGTGAGATCTTGGATACTAGAGATGAGGCTCGGTTGTGCCATGACATAATCCACTGTACTGGCTCTGAAAGGGCAAGGGGACTGGAACATACTAACCTCCACCCAGCCATGCCGTATATAGGCCCTTGGCCTGCTAAATATAGGGACCCCCTTGACTGCATGTCCATCCTGGCCCTTGGCCGTGACTGGTCCTACCCTTGTCCTGACATTACTCCCCCCTTAAGAAGAGTTTTCATCCTCGAAAACAAAAGTGGGGAACTTCTTCTTAAGAACACTAATGTTTTCCCAAGTGGCATCCCTCATGGATCCAGCTGTTTGGTTGCCCGGAACACGGTTCCGCAGGAGGTTCAATGAAACCAAGAGTAACATCTTGATTTTCCACATTGTTGTCCATTTGCAATCATCTAGTGTGTAAACTCCATTTAGAACGCACATGAGCATGCTAAACGAGTTATCACGATAAAGATGTACCTGAAAGAGTACTGCTTTTCCCTTTCTGTGAGGGTAACTTGCTGACTTGACTCATCAGCCAAGTGTAAGTCCTTAACTTGTTCTCAAATTTCATCAGTAAACAACCCCACCCTAAACGAGTGTCAAGGTTGAGAACCTGACTTATACATGAAGAGACTACCTAGTCGCAACATGCGTTAATTGATAGTAAGTAAACTCCAAGAAGAGCAATAAATGCTTATTATTTGGATTGCTTGGTACTAATTTACGCACTTTGCATGTCTTTTAGCCCAATATTACACTTTGTAATTTGCCTATCCCCTTGGATACTGACAATATTGAGGTGTGTTTCCCTCACGGTTTACTGACAGTTGTCCCAGATGACTGGTAAACGGGGAATCACAGTAGTGTATGACATTGGTGAGGAATCAATAATTTTTGAAATAACCATCGTGGTTAAGTTGAAAAAATCCACAAACACCCAAACCGAGCCGTGATGTCTATTGGTGATTAGTAGACCTAAAAGTAATCTCCTAGAGAGATTGCTTAGAGTGTAAAATGCTTCATAAGCAACAACTTAAGGAATATGCATGCCGTTCCAAATCAGCCTTTGCTAAACACTAGGGCCCATAACACCTAGTGTGCATGCATTTAGCAAAAACAAACCCGAACCTGTATATTCATAATGATCCTTGCCAATACTTATTGCAAATGTGATGCGCCTAGCACACATTAAAAAGGAATGTAAATAGTTTTGAAAAGAAACTAAGTACTTTTAGTTGCAAGCTTTTGTAAGCCTTGCTGAAACGTCTGAATCACAATAGAAGGTGAAACATTGATCACTTCTAGGTACAAACAATGTAACTTTTTCATGAACAACTTATAGCCTTGCTATATGTATAAACAACCATTTGTAATGGTGTTTAGCAATACTCGTAGCTGAACAAGTCATTGTAAGTATCCGACAATTTTTGGCCACTGAAATTGCTCCTAATACGTTGTGTTGAAAATGGTCTAGAAAACAGATTTGACCAGCACTTACGGACTTTGTCGTGACACATATTTGAAATAGGGGCGCCAGTGTCAGTCCCAGAGACTCATATTCGCCACATGTGGAACATGTCTCAACTAAGGATGTCTGAAAAAAGAACATCCTACAAGTACAAGATGTACTTGTGTGTGGAGGTAACTCTAAACACTTTGCAACAAGAGTGAGAGGGACCCTCATTCATTGCTCCACAATGGCTAAACCGAACTCCTTGAGTTCCTAGACCATGTTGTATCCCATGTGACAACATGTGCCAAATCGAATCCTACAAGTGGATTCATAACAACATTATTGTACTTTGGTCACTACGGCCCAAAATACTTGTTTTGACATGCCCTTGGCATGGCCGTGGGGATTCAACTGAAAGTTCAGTTACTCGTATTCAAATGCACAGGAGTACATCTCCCCCCTGTGAAAAAACCAAGCAACATTGCACTAGGAACCCTGGGTGTTGCCTTCGCAATCCAAACCCATTGGGTAGAATCTACGTAGTTAAACCCCTTGGTAAGACCCTTTGTAGAAACTGCTCAACTAGCAGGTAACGATAACGAACTTAGTTAACCGTGTATACAATGACAAGAATCAACTTGAAAAGTTGAATTTTTCCGCTACCGCGTGGTAAATTGCAGAATTCTTTCCTTGAAAGTATAACGGGAATAGATCAAACTGTGATCCTCTATGTGTATGGGGTGATGTAGCAAGCACCCGATATGGGTCGTATCCCAAAACTGTGATGTCATAGACACTCGTAGTACTATAGAGAGAGCAAGAAATCGACACAAGTGAGATGCCTAGCTCGTATCAACAGCCATGCTGTCTCAACTGTTTGTTGCCTCTAGACTCCATGGTATAGATCAGGTGATGTAAGTGCAAGAGTATCAAAACCTCAACTTGAGCATTGCACTAGAAACATATAGTGCAAAATGACGCCCTAATCCCCCAAAATGACAAGACTCTTGCTCATCTATTAACGTCGATGTATTCGATGTGTACTCCACTGGCAGATCTGTTCGATCATAAGAACAATCACCCAAGGAATGTCAATAGTTGGGTCCTACCCAAAATCTGACAATGGCTCTTAGCCAGCCTGTGTGTGGCTCCTAGCTCTTACAGCAATTAGTGTTCACTCAATAAACCGATGAAAAATAATGTAAATGGCATCTTGACTAATTTGTACCTGAGAGTTAGAGCACCTTGGCGCATGTTGACTCCCAAACAAAACATGTATCAAAAGCTTCTTAAAAGATTTTCATTATTCCCTTAAAGAGAGAGAGAAAGAGAACAAGAGCATGCTGGGCCGAGGAACTTTCCTTTAGGTTTTAGAAAACTCATTGCGACCCACCTATCATGCAGGGGTCGTGATTGTATGAGGACAACGTAGTCTTGGCACTTTGCTCGTAAGTCCTAGATTTAGGTTCCTTTTAGTGTTGTTTTGTGTTGATAACAACCGACAATCATAGTAAACAATCCATTACTTAGTCTGTCCTTGACAGAGTTGCGAGTGTGATAGCAGAAGCGTAATGCAAGAAGTGGTAGAATTGAATCCACCTCACTAGCATGCCTTACATGCAGAATTCTAAGCCCTTGCGGAGAGTGATGGCCTCAACCGTGAGAACCAAAACCATAAGTGCCTTGCACAGTTTAGACTGGTAGGGATTCTGTGAGCTGATATTCCCTATTTTTCTAGTTACCCGTAGCCTTGCTTCCTATAAAATTGCCAAAGCACTTTGCGTTGCACAATGACAGTAATTGCCAAGTGAGGTGTAAACAGAGAAAAACAATAAAAATTTAAACTTGGCTAACCTGGTCGTTGATGTAACCCCTTGGCCCGATATTCCGTGGAAGAAAACTCGCTTAAAAATGGCGCATAGCCCTATTTGTTGCACGAGTGGGAGCTGTCGTATGTACAATTAGGTCCATTGTATCATATACGCTCGTCTGTCACGTAATGAAATAACCTGCAAGCATATTGTCAAGTCCGTCCCAAGTTTTTATGCTCATAGCATAGACCAACCATGGGGAGTCGCAATGCAAGATGCATAAATAGAAGCCTTGCTTCACATAAGTTCATGAAATGGATGAGACCAGAATGTAACCTGAGTGCTCATAGCTAACAGCTACTCTTGTCCTAGCAGAAAAAGATTGACCTGGTCAAGATTTCATAGGGAAATGGCCTTGCCAAATTGTGCTACGGATTGAGAATCATAACATTACTCGATGCTCATCTACAGCTAAGCTATCAAATGTCAGTTAGTATCAAATATTGCTTGATCAAAGCAACAAGTTAACATACCTATTGACTGCCCTTGGCAGTGAAAGGTATAACATCCTATATTATGGGTGTTGACTTGGGTTTTAGCGCATAGCTATGGAATTTTGCTTGTCTTTTACAAGCTATAGATGCTTGGGTGGGATCATGCCCCCGATACATATAGAGATATTGGCAGACGAAGCCTCACAACAGTTTTGTATGCACTTAATGAGCCTTGCTCAACGATTAGAACAACACCTTGGAGACCAAGTGAGCCGTGCTCCAGTATAACCGTGGACAACTGCATACTAAGAACTAATTAAACAAGAAAAGTGCAACGAATAGTTATACCTTGTCTTTGAAGAAAACTTGAACCGTTGATGGGCGTGCTCTATCAAGGCACTCAGTAGAAACTATGCTTTTGATCGAGACTGTCTGTATTCAAGCCGTGCTTGATGCGGGCTTGCAACTAATAATTGGCCCTTGCCAATAATGTAGGCAACAATATTTGAATGCTTCAGATAACTGTCACAAGCAGTGCTTGTGCTTGGAGTGGTCGAAGTGTGCTCACTTCTGTTGCATGAGATAAATACGCAGCATTTTGAAACATTGACCAAACAAACAGAAAATCTATGCATACCTTGTTAATCATGTGACTCGATTTGCCATGCTGTCGATCTTTTGCATGATGCATGCGCATGCATGCTAAGCTTTTCGTTTCCGTGCAGATGTTCCCTACCGCCGAGTCTCGAGCGGTGCTCAAGGATATACCATGTTCCCTACCATGGTAGGCTGTAGACTTGCCGATCAATGCTTCGATGATCCGCGAATCAATAGCAATATTGTCCTTGCCGTTGTCTCTGTGTCGGGGTTGTGAAAGTGGAGGGATGCGAGAAAATTGCCCCGAATCAACTCCATCGAGTATGTGGGCCCGAAGACTTATGGGCATTTTCTGCTTGCTTGCGGTAAATCCCCCGAATAAGCTCTGTGGAGTACAACCTGTGGGCACTTGCCCTAAGTGAAATTAAGTCCTAAGGCCAAGGGCCTCAGGCGTTTCAATATGAAATGAAAACCTCGCAGAGCATGGCGGTCGAGCAGGTAGCGCGCGAAGAAAGACGGCGAGTTGCCGAGGGGGGGGATGCAAACCAGGCTCTGCGCCTGAGTCGAGAATTTCCCTCAGTGCTGTTGCGCTCCTATCGAGCCCACCTGCGACCGCTTTCATGAACGTCGAACCCGATAGCTTCCCCTTCCCAAGCCCCCCCTGCATGCAAGTGTTTCTTCCTTGCTTCGTCGTCGGCCCCCGCCTAAGCGGCCATGCCCCTAGTGTCCCTGTTTTCATGTCAAAATCGACCTCGACCGTTGCATGGCATAGCATGCAAGCATGGTCTCCTCCTCCGTCTAGGCCTGAGAGAGAGAAAACGCGCATGAGAGAAGAGAGGCCTTGCTCTCGCATGATCGAAAGAGAGCGAGAAAAGCATGCAAATCTTCTTCCCCTCCCCTCCATGGCTGCTCTCCCTTGTGCTCTGACACCAGTGAGAGGGCAAGGGGACTGGAACATACTAATCTCCACCCAGCCATGCCCTATATAGGCCCTTGGCCTGCTAAATATAGGGACCCCCTTGACTGCATGTCCATCCTGGCCCTTGGCCGTGACTGGTCCTACCCTTGTCCTTATAGGCTCCATGTCTGTGTGGAAAGCATGTAAAACCTCCCATAGCGGGAAATCTCTGTAGGCCATTCAAGATGGCCAATCCATGTGCGATCCCCATGTCTATCAAGTGTAGTCCATACTCAATGTGTTCTCCATCCTGTGATAGTCTGGATAGGCTTGTCTCTACAACATCCAACTCTCTCAGCATCTCTAAAGTATCATAAAATACTGTCTGATGATGGGCAGTCCTAGCATTGAAATCCCCTAGAGTGATGATGTCACCATCTCTAGAGAACTACCATATGTCATCCAAAGTAGAGAAGGGGGACTATCCTCTGGGTGGTGCATAAACTGACGTACTCGGGGGAAAGTAGCAAATAGCAATGTAAAGATATCTGCCTGTCTCTGCTCTCAATCTCACCCACATGTACCTAGCTTGCTCATCCCTGCGGACTATATGTATCAATGGCTCGAACACCTCCATAAGTAACACTGCCACTCCTCCTGAGCCCCGCCCTCTGTGCTCTGATCGTGTCTCTTGTCTACAGGCTGTCTCCCATCTATATCCACTAATGTGAGGCATAGATTGCCCCGGGGCCTGATGTGTCTTAGAGTAGAAGACGATGTCTTTTCTCGTAAAACTTTCCTCAAAAGCACCCACATCAAGGCGCATAGATCCATTACAATTCCAGGTGGCAACTTGTGTGGTCCCATAGGTCTCACACCATCATGTGGAGCGCTCGCTCTACAATCACCACCCGGCCATCTCTGTAGAAGGCCGTCTTTCCCTTCTCCCTTGCCGCTTGAATCTCTGGCATTACCTCTCTCATATGCGCAAGCTGTGTGAGAGTGAGGTCATCTCCAAGGAATATGCCCGTTTTCTTTAGTGTAGGGCGCTTCTTCAAGAAGTCCTTCTTTGCCTCCATGGATGGGAAACAGATGATTAAAGCTCTCCCTTTTGAAGTCTCCCCATTGCCTTGTGTCTTCTTCCCTACCCTCCATGCCTTTGTATGAGTAGCCTCACTGCCCATCATGCGGAGAAGTTCTTCGACTTCCCCTTCCACATCATCTCGGTCTTTTAGACCGGCTACTCTTATATGCAAGGCTCTAGTTTTCCTTCGCTGCTCTTCTTCTAGAGTCATGTTGATGATTGTAGGAGTGGGGACGGATGTGGTTTCTTTCCCTTTCCCTTTCTTAGCGACTTCTATCCATTTCTCGGCTCATCCGCCTTCTTCTGCGTTTTCGTGATCACATCCATCCACGAAGACGTCTTTACCACCTTCTGTTTTTCCTTCTCTGTGATCATCCGTACCTGCTCCTTGATGACCTTGATCTCCTCTATCACCGAGGGCAGGAATTCCTCTTCTTCCAGTCCACTGCTTACTCTATCCGCAAGCTCTCGCTGGAGGGCTGTGACCTCTTCTCTAAGTGCTTGTGAATCCGCCTTAAGCGCTTGTAGCTCTGCGTGCAAGTCCTCTTTCTCCTTCTTCCACTACGCGCCTCCGTTGAGGAACATTTGAAGAAGGTTGGCCTTCTCTTTCCACCATCCCTCCGTCTCTGCTTTCCATTCTTTCATCTCCCTTTCCATTTGTGTTATCCGCTTGTTTGTAAGCACAAAGGTTGCCTTCGTATGGGGCTTACATACTGGCGAAACGATCATGGCCTCCACTAGCAAAGCGCTCATGGCCTCCATTGGCGATGCAGGTATAGCTCGACGCTCTGGCTCGGCTGAGTCCAAGAGGAGAAGTAATAACCACAACCCGAATGCGGGTATATGCACTACCACAGCCCACTGCGGGACACTCAGTCTGCTCTGCCAAATATCCAGAGGCGAGGTGACTTAGCATTGGCACTTCAAGCCTGGTGGCATAGGCTCAAAGTCACAGTGGCAGTGGCTCATCATCAGAATGCAAGCATATGCACATAGACCCCTGTGGCAGGGTCATGGGCAGCGTGATAGGCTGTCCCTCGTTCAAACCATGCAAACCCAGCATCATCGAGCTTAAAGGGTACAAAGGAATGAAGAATGTACAGGGAGTGTGATCCTTGACACGAACATCGACGGCAAGTGCAGATTGTCTACAAGGGCTTCGAACCCGAATAGCAAACAAGCTTGGACGGCATCTCCAGCTCAAGAACTCACAGGTAGGAAAGAAAAGCAAAGCAATTCAGCATCCTAGGCCGGGGAACCTTGGTCGTCAAAACAGTGGAGCTAAGTGAAGCTCACCAGAATCTCCTGGGCAGCCCCCATGGGAAATCGGAACAGTAGCGCCTTGATGGAGGGCGCGTAAGGAATACTCCACCGTCATGCGAGTGGGAACCAAAGGACTGGAAAGAGACCACTTCAGAGGAAGTAGAATCAGGTACAAGGATGCTACCACAAAATGTATCATCATCTATGAGCACAACGAAGCCGCGAGTTCTAAAGCACCCGGGATGGGACGGGGTTGCTCATCCTTCTAAGTATCTCCTGGATTGTGATGGGCGCAGTTCAGAGACGTGGTGACTTGAAGTAAGACAACATTCAACAGCCAGCCGCCAGCCAACGTTTATCCTAAGATGACCAAGGCCTGCTTCGACGCAGTCAGAGCAAAGGAGCAAGAGCCAAGGCTTCTTCACCGTTAGGGGACAACGAGATGTCACCCTAGTGAGTAGTCCAGTGGGACTCGTCGAGGTCAAGCCAGACAGCCCCCTCATTCAGCAGCATTAGCAGCAGCGAGGTAGGTGCCAAGGATGGCCCTCCTTAGCATCGGCAAAGACAAGCCGGCAGGGAAAGGCTGCGCTAGATCAGCGTGAGGTCAAGAGTACCTCTTGAGGAGAATTCAATCAGCAGGTGAAGGCAAGGCGATCGGATCCTAGCCCCTATCTTCAACAGGTGAGCCAAGCAAGGCAACAATCCCCCAACTCAATCGAGACGCAAGCAGCAACCAACCAACCAGATCATCAAAAGCAGGACCGAGTGCCTGTGGACTATCAGGCTACATCAAGAGCCTCAAAGCAATGATTTGAACTTCAAAAGCAGGACCGAGTGCCTGCCGAACATCAGGCTACACTAGAGCCCCAGCACACAAAGAGACAGGATCTTCACAAGCAGGACCATGTGCCTGCAGACCATCAGGCTATGTAAGGGCCAGTTAGCATTAGCAAAGTCGGGGACCCAATTTCGACTCGGGTGGACCGTGCACCTTGACACAGCAGCTAAGTCGGGGACCCATAAGTGGTGGACCGAGCCCCTTCAGCCAAGCTGGGGACCCAACTCGATTTGGGTGGACCGCGCATTTCTTCTTCGAAGCCGGATGACCCAGAAGTGGTGGACCGAGCACTACAGCGAAGTTGAAGGCCTGTGAGCGGGTGGGCCATGCATCTTTTTCCAAGCACACAGATTCGGGGATAAATCCCACAAAGATGGCTCAACGCAAGAGCCACATGAGGAAGGCCCCCTCACAAGAAGGCCGGAGGTTGAGTGATGCCTCCCGCAGTGACGGTCTTAGAGATAGCACTGCCATGCAGCAAAGCCAATATCAGCCCAATCAGAGTGGGCTCACCTTCATCTGAAGACAGGCAAACAAGGCTATGTCCACTTAGCGGTGACATAGACCCAACAAGCAAAGCCACCTACATCTGGGCTCAGACAGGAGCCCCTCCAAGGTAAAGACAATGAGTGTGCCTACATCCGGCTCACAAGGAGCCCATCCAGATACCACGAAGCGTACACCTAAACTCGGCTCAGACAGGAGCCTCTACAGGTACATATGAAGTCAAGCCCCTCATTCGGCTCAAGATGGAGCCTCACGGGCACACAAGAAAAGGTATGTGGTGCGACCACATCGGGTTCAAGAGGATGAGGGCCCCACCATCAACCCTCTTCTTTCAACCGCACTTTCATCCCTTCATCCAGGTTGCAACGGATCTAAGCAAGGGAAAACAAGAAGACCCAAGATGAGTGATTCTTAGGTTTGTTTTCGCTGGCCAACGAAGGCAGGTTTGTGAAGAACAAGTCAAAGTTCTTCCAGAGCAAAACAGAGACATGTGAGCATTCAGGCTCAATTCAAGCGACAAGCTTCAAGCAGATAGCAAGGAACATAAGCGGATCGGCCAATCCTCTTCTCTACGAGTTACCTACTTCAAGTCTTGCCCTTAAGTCTGCAAGACTCATATCAAAACATTCAGGTTCAATCGAGTCCTGAAGTATGCCAAAGCTTCAAGGTTTCAATGGGATTGACTCTCTAGCAGTCTCAGGAAAACCTTGGTTTGTATGCCTAGGAAGCAATCAGATAGGCTTCATCTTTTTGGTTCAGGGATGGACCGGTGCTCAATAAGCCTAGAAGGTAACTTCCGCAACGTACCTTATTTCAACGAGAAAGTAAGCTCATATCAAGACTTCCAGGTCTACCTGAGCACTCAGTAAGTGCTTCAAGAAGGAAAATCCAATGGCCAAATCTTTAGGAGGCTGTGGAGCCCCTCGGCAATCAAGCCTAAGGATCCAATTCGGCAGAGTACCTTACTCTCCATGGAACGCGAAGCGAGCAAATCTTTTCGGTGCACTCATACATTCTCCTGCACCCATGCAATCGACTCAGCTTAACGCGAAGTGGACCTTCGTTGCCATTCAGGAAGGAATCAGCACGAAGTCAGTCAAATCAGCTTCAGAAGCAGTGGGAATCAATGCGACTTGGTTCTCACCCGCAAAAAAACGAGTGCTACACCGTCACTGTAGCTTCAGGTATAAAATCCGGAATAGACAGGTTCCTCGGCATGGATCAACGCAGCACCGTGGTCTATGCCACTCAATGTATATTCTTACCCTCAAGCCCCATCAAAAGTACCAAGCGGACTTGGTACCCACAACTTTTCTGCCTTTCATCAAGCACGGCTGTTTGAGATAGACACTGCCTTCTCGGTAAAACCGCTCATGCAACCCATTTTGGATTTCATAAGACGCACTAGGTTCTACACCCTTCAAAGCATTAACCAGGGAGTTTCTTGCCCTAACAGTGCTACTCTCGGGACGAGAGTTTTCTAGGGGGGGGGGGGGGGTGTATGTTAGACTCCGCTCGAGCGGGGGTCTCCGGAGTGACGGTGGAAGGTGACCACCTGATCTTGGCAAACCATGGCTCGGTGTCGTGGGGCGCGCGATGGACCCGGTATGGGGACGACGGACGATGGGACATAGTCCGGACCTTGATTTTCTCCTCATCTCACCGTTCGGGTACTATGGACGCGTGAGGGGGTTTGAGAGTGCCTGGTAACGGGAGTGTCCCCCTTCACTTCATCACGTGGAGGTAATCGGGGGAGTCTGCCACGCACGGGGACTCCATGGCCCAATTTCGGGGCCGTTGGCACATAGTCGGCGGGTCTCATCGGCGAGTGTCGGCAAGCCGCTACCCGGGACGGGTTGTCCGTTTTGGACGTTCGAGTACTCCACGTGGAGGTTTCGACTTCCTCTTCGAGCTCAGCCATGCACATTCACGAACGTGCGCCAGAGGCGCTCCTCGTTCGCAGCCGACGGCTGTCGGCAGATTCTTAATTGGGTTCACGTCGGCGAGCGTCGGCTCAGCGCTACACGCAGACGGCTTGTCCGTTTTGGACGTTTAGGTACTCCACGCGGAGACCTCAGCTATCTCTTCGAGTTCAGCCATGCACACTCATGAATGCGCGCCCGAGGCGCTCCTCGTTCGCAACCGACGGGCTGTCGGCAGGTTCGGCTCACCCCGACCCGAGGCGGTCCGGGGCATTTTCGGCAAGTTTCCAAGTTAGCCCAAAGGGGCCTGAGAGAGTTCCAGGGGGACCTCTTAGATATGCACTCAAGGCTCGAAGAGAGAGAGAGAGAGAGAGAGAGAGAGAGAGAGAGAGAGAGAGAGAGAGAGAAGAGAGTCGGCAGATTTCTGTCCCAAGATGCATTGGCCCCAAAGATTGGTGCCCCTTCCTATTGATTGCCGATCACAAAGGTACAACTCCCTGAGGGTCCAGCTCTCTGAGATTTCGCGTCTAGATGCTCTCCGAAAGAGTGTCCCAAGGGGCTTGTATAAACAGTACAAGGGCTGCCAAAAGTAGAGCCCCAAAAGCATCCAGTCTAAAAGCTCTGATCCAAAAGCTACTAGCCCTCCAAAAACATGGCGTAAATGCCACGTCAGCACTCAGCAGTGCCATGTCAGCAGCAGCCTGTAAATTGTAGAGCCTTCAGCTAGCCTTTACGCTTTGCAATGTAACAGGGAACTCGCGGACACAGCCCAAATGTTCCAAAACGGCGTTCCAGACGAGTCTTGTTCCTGAAACGGAGTCAGGAACAGAACGCCGTTCCGGAATGGGGTGTAACCGGAACGGGCGGAACGTGATGCGAAACGGGCAAAAGTAGGCATTTGGGGGCAAAAAAGTAGGCATTTGAGGGTAGATTTGGGGCTGTTTGGGGGACATATTTGGGGCAGCTAGAGGGCAAGTTTGGGGGCAGTTTTGGGTTGTTTACGAGTTAATTCTGAGTAAGCTGAATGGAGGTAAGTCAAACCTTACTTTAGTTGGCCGTTCCAGCCACGTTCCCGTCCCGTTCCGGACCCTCCTGTTCCCGTTCCCTGTTCCCATTCTGAGTAACTATGACGCTTTGTCATTTTAGGGTTTAGGCCCCTTGGCCGGAGTCCATAAGTTGGTCAAAGTTAGGCTACCCTCTGTCTTTTGTGTATGCCATTTCATGAACTTGTGACATAGATGTTAATAAAAAGTAGTAGTGCAAGGGGGGCGGATTATGGAAGAGTGCATCTGATTGGGGAAATCCGGCAACTGTGTCTTGTCACAAGTGTTCAGATTCTCTCTTTTCAAGCATTTTCTGTTTTCAGCCAGTTCGTGGTGGTGTGGTTTTGTTTTAACGCCTTGTCAGGTGACTTGCCAGTTAGTGGTGTCAAAGAACCCGTTGATTCTTCCCTATAAAGAGTTCGATTTGATTTGGACGCAACACCTCATAGTCATCACGGCTCAAAAAGAGAATACTTCTTTCATTTTTTCGGGCTTAAAAATGGGTCTCTTTCTTACTAACTTACAGCCAACCGCCACATGGTCCATAAGTTTTTGCATAGATGTCAGATGTTTGGAAAGCAATACTCATGTAATGGTGAAGGTAACCCAATAGTGCTTCTCTCACATTGATACTCCAAAGTTAAATTTTTGAGAAAAGAAAGAAATTGGCAAATACGCACCCCAAAATCTATGATTGAAATCCTCTAAGGTGTCATTAGAGGCTATCTTTAAATTGCCCCACTTTGGACGAATTTGTACTTCAAAAGAGATGTGCAAGCAAAAACTGACTTGAAGGCTTGCCATGTCCTCGGAGCATGAGTTTTGGTAGACAGACAACTCCACCACTGCATAACATTGCCCTTGAGAATTGCTGCTGGAGAAATCATGGATTCCTTTGTGTGATCGTCAAGATAGTAGATATTGCAAACTGTTGCAAAAACTGAAGACTTTTTTCCTATCTTTAACACTAGAAAAAGCAAAGGACTGGACTGTGGATCCACCATCCTTGAAATTCTTCGGTTGAGGATGAGTAGCCACATACTGCGGATAATAACCATAACGATTTCAGATTGGATATGGTGTTGGCAGTGGACGAGGAGGCAAAGGTGTCCCGCAACCATTTGCCACCGAAAAACACTGCCTAGTGGAATAGTTGCAGTATCCCCTAGATTATGTATTGAATCCCTTGAACTGCTGGGAGGATTAGGTGGTAACACTGGCTTTATATATGTATAGTTTAGAAACTGTTGAAAGTTCTGCATGTGGGGTAAACCGCCTTGAGGATGCTTGGAAAGAAACTCCTGCGATTCAAATCTTTTGTATTCTTTGGACAACACATTTGAAAGTTGTGGGTAGGACCGGTTTGCTTGACTTGAAAAGCAAACAGTTGTCGCTGTGATACCACTGTAATCATACGCCTCACTCGAACACGTAAAACTGGAACACGATACGGAAGAGGCCCTCAAGTCGAGCCCCTTGGCGATGTTTCTTTATTGATTTTAGTACTGTTCTGTGGGGCTACACACAATCTGTCTTACAACTGATACCTTGTCCTTGAGTCTATAGGCACTTGGCCTTAAAGCAACTTAAAAAGCACAAGTTTCTTACAGGTGCAAAAAGCACTAAATCATCCAATCACTTTATTGGTGCTTCTCAAAACTCCTTTGCTCTTTGGTGCCCAAAAGTCTTCTCAGTTTGAAAATCTCCACACCAGCCCTACTGTAGTGCTGCCCGCTTCCTCCGCCGCAAAATACAGCACGTTTTGTGGGTGCTAAGGTCAGATACGGTTCCTTTGACTTGGGGCTCAAACTGCTGCTCCATCGGCTGCGTCTTCTGGTTACAGCACTCGCACGGGGGGATTTTTGGGGTTCAATACGGCAAGCTGCGAACAGATTGCATTTTTCTCGATAGGGTGGCACATAGGACACAGCATGCATCAGAAAATTTCCTGCAGTAGAGACATAGTCTGAGGGTTCCATGTGCTTTCTCCTATGTGTGTGTGCCTGCATGCATGTTGCAGGAGGGTGCAAGGGGTCATATCTAGCAGGAGGCTGGAGCACATGTTTGAATCATGAATGTAGGCAGTACCATTCTGCATGATTCATATGTAGAAGATATTGGGAGGATTTAGTTTGTGATCATCACCATCCTTGTTTATGTCTGTTTACGGAGAAAATATGTGCAAGAGAGAAAGGGAACTAAGCACTCCATTAAGTTGGTCAAAAGATTTATATTTTTAGTAATCGGAGTTGCTTGTCTCTCAGTATTCATTTGAAAGACTTCGGGAGCTGAGTTTTGATCACATTCAGATCTTGTTTATTTAGCTGTTTGTTTCAGTAGTTTAGTCATTTTCTTTAGTAGGGGAGGAGAGTGCAACAAATGTGCGTGAACATATTTATATGCATGGAACGGTTTAGCACACATGTAATGACACACATGTATGCATGTGCACTTGCAGGTGCACAGCATTGTGCATGATGAGTAGCAGAATATAGGCACAAATATAAAAAAATTCTGGTCCTCTGTTTCCCACTTTTCTAAGGGTTTAAGAATTGTGAAGATAATAAGAGTAAGCATTTCTCAATGATATAAAGAAAGTTTTCCACCACGGGTCAACAAATCTCATGCTTTCTACAGGGGATTGGAGCTATTATTGCAACTATTTCTCGCAATCTTGCTGAATTGCACAGTGAGAGATGGCGTAGTTACTCATCTCTCACACTGAGCAGCCATCTTCCAAAAGTAGTTGCCACAAAAGAACCCATTATCAAGGTTTGAGTTGCTCGATTATAGTCGCACATACTTGCCACAACTAGTTTTGCTAATGTAGCTTCTTGTTGAGTGTTCAGGCAATAGAGCATGAGTATCAGAAGCTTACTAGGGAGGCCAGTCTTTTGTCGTTTATGGCAAATGCCTTCTTATTGCAACCATCAGACGGAGAGCTCTCTGACTCAGTTTCTGAAGAGACAGAATATCATCCTTGGTCTGCTTACCTTAATCAATTGAACACCTTTCTTTACATGGTACATATTTGAGCATGATTGAGTAATGATTTAGCAGAGGGAAGGTGTACTCTTTAGAAATGCTTACACATTGGTCTTCTGTTCTGTCAGGTCAACTATTACATAATTGTTCCAACATCCGATGACTATGCTCAGTTGTTGAACACTCCAGCAACTGTGAGTGGTGTGGTCATTGGCTCTATGCCTTTGACTGCAACTGTTTCAGCTGTCATTTTCACTTTGTGGTCTAACAAGACTTACAAGGCACCTCTTGTCGTGAGCACCGTGCTTTTAATAATAGGGAATCTCTCTTATGCATTGGCTCTCCCATTCAATTCAGTCTGGTTGTTGCTTCTCGGGCGTGCTTTGGAAGGGTGAGGTCCCTGCCTGCATGCGTCATAACAGTGAGAAGGCTATGGATTTGAATGCATCACAAATGTGCCACTTATGCTTGCACCCATACGCTTTATTGTTTTATTTGTTTTCTGATTGTGTGCAGGCTGGGATGTGCGCGTGCAATAAATCGAAGATATATCATGCATGAGGTGCCACAGGCAAAGATCCGTAATTTTTCTGCTGCGTTTGTTAGTGCCAGTGCATTAGGGATGACGGTAGGACCAGCTTTGGCAAGCGCCCTGTCCTCTGTCAATTTTGAGGTATGGACTTCATAGAAAGACGTCAAGTTTACAGTCTCTTTCTCAGACACTAACTTTCATCTTGTGCAGGTTGGAGGCGTGATAGTCAATTACTGCACTGCCTCTGGATGGGTTTTAGGATTTGCATGGAGCCTTTACCTTTTACTTGTTTTATTTTTTTTCAAAGAGCCCAATAAATTTCACCATGAGGAGTCTAGAAAGTTCAAAGAAGAATCTTCTAGCCCAAAGGAAGAGGACTTTGGTGCATTAGCTCCTTTGCTGGGCAGCAGTCTACATAAGGAAGGGGAGACTAAGAAGAGTAATCAAAAGTCAGGGTCATTTGTAGAGGTCCTTAAAGAAATGACACTACCTATACAAATTCTTCTTTTGAACTGTTTTATGCTGAAGTTTGCGTCAGAGATGCTGATCTCTGAGGCCACCCTTGTGACGGGCTACTACTTTTCATGGAGTTCAAGCACGGTACGATGCCCTTTCATTTTTTCTTCTTTCAAGTTGTTTACACATAGGTGGATTGGTTTGGTTTAGTTTTAGCATCTTATTATAACATGATCTTATAATGCAGGTTGGTTGGTTTCTTGGAGCTCTGGGTGTCACAGTCCTACCCAGCAGTGCAGTTGTCGCAAACTACATCAGCAATAAATTTCAAGACAGGTACAACGCTTTTCTAGGTTCATGCTTGCCATTTTTTGCACTTAGATGTAGCAATACAAACTCAACAATGACCGTGTTGATTTTCTCTGCTCCCCATATCCGCATTTGGCCACATATTCCGAGTTTGATTTTCTTAGAGGGCATGCTGAAACTGGATTTCTGTCCGTCCCTTTGATCAAAACATTGCTTCTGTTAGTTGCACTATTTTGGGTCTGATTTAAGGGCAGACTGCTTGATGAGTTTCAAACTGGAATAGTTTGTGGTGGTGATGAAGGTTTTTTCACTAGTATAATGCGCAATTATATCAAAGTTAATGTGCCATGCTTATGTCGCAAATTTGTCAGATGGTCATAGTGCTTTTTGTCTCTCAAGGACTAGGCCAGACACTTAAATATCAGTGCATTGGCACTTCTTAAAATGCCGACTCCGATGGTGCGTTTTCAAATTTGAAGTTTACCCTTGTCTAGGATTCTTCTATCCTGTTGTGGTGATTGTAAATTTGTATGCTATGTTTTGTACAAACAAACCAACTACTGGTTTTTATCTGTAATATGTAAGTTTGTCTTGACGACACACTACTTTGTGCAGGCTAATCATTATCTGGACTATAATGTTAACTGCTGCTGGGGTCATTGGAAATCTCTCTTTTGCCCCACTAATTCACTACACACAGGCACAATACGTAATATCTTCCTTGATTTTGTTCGTCTCAACAAATGTTCTCGAAGGTAAAAAGCGGCATTAGTCCTTCACTCACTGATTAAGATTGTTTGAAGAATGTGCAAATGAAGTGGTTACTATGCAGGTGTGGACATGTCGTTGCTTGCGAAAATGATGTCCCCTCGCTTGTCCAAAGGATTGTTTAATTGTGGCTTTCTTTCTACGGAGGCAGGAACGATAGCTAGAGCTTTGGCAGATGGTTTGATCACTTTAGTGGGTAGAGCTGGAATGGCAAACCTTTTAAATTTCACAATGCTTCCTACACTGGGTATATCACTGGGAACTCTCTTTTTTACATGGTTTGGCTACTATTCACTATATTAAAGGAACTGATGATCGGAGCCCATCGAGTTCATGTACCATAGTTATTCAATTCGTTCGATTACCAATGAACCGACGACCAGTGTCAAGCAATGATACCTTCATTGGACAAGGATGCTTGTGCCAGTTAAGGGTGGCATGCATAATGCACAGAGGTGCCCAATGAGCTCATGATGTACTTACAATCATAATTTTTCAATTAATTCACATTCACGAGTACTCATTGGTAAACATTTTGACTTCGACTTGCTTCTGGCACCAGTGATTGTGCAGAAAACTCTCTTATATATTCATTGGCTATTTGTTACTTTACTTTGTAAACTAGATATCTGCGTCAAGTGACGATGCTTGCACCAGTTGAGGATGGCATTCTTAAAGCATAGAAGCGCCCATTGAGTTGAAGTCCAGAGGCTTTCGTCTAAGTCACATTCATGAGTACGTTTGTGCCATTTCAGTTTATGATGGTGAATTTCATTTTTATTGAAGTAAAGAAATGCTATGTATGTGATGCTTCCTCTCATAGGAGTTAGCCAGTTACCATATCGAGTAAGAAGCTTTAACAAACTACATTTTGCAAGTTTTCAAGTTCAAGACATCAAATGTCTTGCGTCCCATGGCAACATACCTTGCTCTTCAGAGTCCTTTTATTGGTGACAATTTGTACCCAACTTGGGAATATGCTGACAAATTGTCTAGGTCTCTTGCTGGGTGATGAGAGTATGCGGGTAGATATAGGGTGAGATTATTCCCATAGTGGCACATTTCTGTTGACAGCACTATTAGTTAGGGTTTGCACTGTTGATGGGCTTTCTCCTTTCTCGGAGGTTCTTGGAGACAGCTTCAAATCTTGCAGAACTCGCTCGCTATTCTACTTGACGTGATCTTCACTGCAACTTGGTCAGCTCTCTCCTGCTTTGCCTTGAGCTGCTTATAGTGGCACTTTTTCCCCAAACTTTGCAATGGAGCCCAGGGCCTCAAGAGTAATATGACCTTGTTCTATGGGTAATATGGAGGGCTTATTGCTTTGGTGTAGTTCTTCATGCTTGTATCTAGAGAGTGTCCTATAGTGCCCCCTTCACTTGTATGGAGCAGTGGTCTCATGAAGCATAGGTACCTGCTCTGTGGATTACTTTGCTCTGTGGATGGTCACATGCACACCATTTATTTGTCATTTGTAACTATGTGATGCTTTTTTTCCATAGTTGCGCCATTTTCACCTTATGGATAACTAATACATGTGTGATCCCATCCTTAGGGACATGTTAAGGTGTTGATGGGTTTATCTTTTGCTCGTTTACACACAAATTAATTGCAAAGGGGCACATGGAGTTAGCTTTGTGGTAAGACATTGTACTCAATGCTAACATGTGTAGTTTTATTCATCTGAAATGCGCGGGGTAAGACAATACATTACAAGCGCATGTTTGACTTGACAGGGTTATCTAATATATGTGGACATTACCATTTTGTGAATCAACGGCGGTCTTAATTGCATAAGTTGTTATTTGCTAATGCTCTTATTAGTAGAGGTTTTAGATGTTTAAATTATAATGCAATAGTAGAGTTAAAGGAGTTAATATGGGAGTACAAAATTTTCCCCAAATCGAGGATTTCAATGTGTTGTGCTAAAACAAACGGTAAGAATCTATGTGAGATAACGAATGAAACCAAGAGCTTTGTTGGAGCGATCAAAGACTAAGTCTTCTCTAGTCTCGTAATCTCGTTCCACATAAATGTGTTGGGAATGTCCCTAAGTAGAATGTTTAGCCCAAAATATGCTTTTATCATGGTGAGATCTACTTTGGCTTGGCCTTGGTCTCTAGTCTGGTAATTTCTTGTGTAAACATTTACAATTTAATTCTAAAAATGACATGGTTGACTTGTAATGGTTGTACATAACATTAAGACTATTTATGGACTTCTCTCGGCAAGGCTTCTATTGACACATATGTAAACCTCTTTGCCCTTTTTTAAGAGTCCTATGGTCTTAGTATGTCTACTTTCTTCATAGTAGTTGCTTTTGGTTGAGTCTAATGGTAATTTCCTCAATTCACAAGAATGCCCAGGAAATTGTCGCCTAGATCTTTTATTGTCACTTACATATCTTAATGTAAGTGGTTCCTTGGTAGACCTAGCTTATTTTGGCCTATTCAATGCAATGGGCAGAGTAGAAGCACGCTCAAAGGTACTCCTCAAGGGTAGCTAAATAATATAGAATAAATGATGCCATTCTTTATGCATGTCTCAAGATTTTTTCACAATTCCAGCAATCAGGCTAGACTCTTCGTTATTATTTATGAGAACAATGATAATGTTATTGGCGTTAAATGCAAGGAATGCCAATAGGTACATCTAAGCAAGGTGGGCATACAAAAAATGTATAACGGAGGGGATTATCTCCTCCTACACATACAACATGCCCTCACTCTATGCTAATACTCGGAGAAAGTGCAACAAAGGGAAGTAAAAAAAGTGGCTTGCATTGCAAGTGCATTAGTCGACCTCTCCACCAAAAGAAGCCTTCTAACTGAGGGTCGCACGAGGGTGCTTAAAGGTCTCTAGCTCCAAAATATATTCTCCATGATCTAGCTAGGCAACATGATGCAAATAACCAAAACAAGAAAGTCTTTATGATTAATGCATGTCTATAGTGGTTCACTGGTTGTCCAAGAACATGTCCATGCCCAATCAATTTCACATAGGTTAGGAGACCACTAATTATAACATTAGCTAGGGTTTAGTAAAGGTGATTCGCAATTGGGAGCTACAAATCCCCTCTAGGCTTTGATACTAATTGTTGAATTAGGGCGAATGACATAAACAAATGTTCATAATGAGAGAGAGGAAACAAATGCATTTTATATTATTTTATCAAGGTGAGTTCCTTACATAAGAGAAGGGTTAATATATAGGGCTGACAACCTTGATGATATCAATCTACAAGGGATTCATCCTTGGAATCTAGCACATGGCATAGATGCCTTGATATCATTATGACTCATGGTGGATACACATCATGCTCATGCTCATATCATGGCACCAAGTGCAAGTTCACCACAAAAAATTAGGCTCATAATTTATAGCCAATATCCAAATGTCAATGCAAGGGCCTTGTCGTGCACTACATGATTGTGGTGCCAATACAAAAAGACAACATTGATGTGCCACTCACCTCCTGGCATCATCATCGAGTAATCCTCTCACCACAAAGAAGAAGTTGTACTCTACCTTCTTCACATAGTTCTAGCTTTGAGATTCATATTATCTCTTTTTTGTACCAGACATGGTATTAGATTCACCAATTTGTAAGGGATTGGTCTCATGGGTCATTTTGGACTTTTGAAGTTGTTAATATATCATTTCATTTCATTTCATTTCATCTCTCTCTCTCTCTCTCTCTCACACACACACACACACACACACACACACACACACACACACACACACACACACACACACTATGGGTGAACCCCCCCCCCCCCCCCCCCCCCCCCCCCCCCCCCCCCTCTCTCCCCCCCTATTGGCAAAGTAGGGCCTACATTACTAGCATTGTGCCACCGACTTGGGCATTGGGCAAGGAGCTCGTAAAAAAATCTTCAAAACTATCATTACAGAATGAAGGCGGCTCCTTCCATCCTCGGACCGTGTAAAGGTGAGCTTTCTCCCGTGGCAGTAATGGCATCTGACGGACGAGGCGCTCTCACAGCATGGGGCGGCTCTACTCTCTTCACTTCAGACACTCAGGAAAGCGTGCATACCAAACCTATAAAGGTGAGGGCACTCCTTAGCCCTCACTTAGCTTGAGATTCAGTGTGTATATTGGGTAAACCCGTTCTGTGTTATTTCCGCTTGAAATACCAAAAGCAATGGAGCTTGCTACTCAGTCACCACAGGTATTATAAGTCTTCCTAAACTGTCTTCTTTTTCGCCAGAAACCGACTGCTGTTTTTTTTGTAGCATGAGGCCTGATCAAGCTTAATGGTTATTATCCCTTGACCGACTGTGGTTCTGGAGATGTTCTAGCATAGCATATGGTTGCTAAATACTACATAAAGCTCTCAAAGGCTTTGGCAATCGTTTAAATGACTGCAGAATAGGTGTCTTTGGTTTTTTTCTCTCTGACTAAAACGTTTTTTCCCCTAAAGAAAGATTGTAGCAGCATATGGGTAGTGCTACCTACTCTTTTGCCCTCAATTAGGGTGGGACATATTTAGATGGGCTGGCATCTCTTGGGCAGATCAAGGGAAATGACTGGATGTACTAACTAAGGCATACTTTGATGGATAGTGGTTGTTCTGCTGCGGAACCTTGGACAATTTTTTTGTTACTGCATATAATTTATTTTTTTAATCACCAAGCTCCTATCTACTTGTTTTTTCTGATAGGCCTAGGCATTATTGATGACCTTGGAATCACTTATGCATAGGAAATGAAGGGAGGTATTTTCTGTTTTCGGTTTTTTTTTGAAGAGAAAAACTTGTCATAGAAGCCGAGGCTTGCCACAGTATGATGAAATGGCTGTAAAAAAAACCATGGAAAGACTTCACCTCTGCATAAAATTATTAGGTAGATATGGGGCAGTATGTTGGCATGTACAGGTGTATATGGTTGGGAGTATATTGGTTGGCTTGGCTTCATGGCCGTTCTTAAACATCTGTTTCAACTGACGGAAAAATTGGTTTTTTCCAAATATATGAATAGAAGCAGCATTTGAGTGTGAACCTAATGGTCACTTGGCTCTGGGAAAAAAAACTAGCATGATGGATTGGTTATGTCGCTGTTTTTTTAAAAAAAACTGGTTTTTTTCTGGCTTTTTTCTCAAGCTGTTGCGAGTTATCTCAAACTTGTGGCTTAACTAATCTTTTGACGTTAAAACTGGTTTTTAAAAAAAGCTAATCTTAGCTTTGTATCATTCAAAACATGGGGTACTGTGTATGGATTCACAATGTGAGGAAGGATGACCTCTTGCTTGGCATAACCCTGGGGTTTTTTTAGGGGAACTACCAATCTTTGGATATTCTGCTCTTTATGAAGGAAAGTATATGGTTTTTTTAGCATGTGGAAAGGAACTGATAAAAAGACGCTACACTTAAAAGTATCTTGGCTAAAATAGAGCTGAATACTGTCGAATTGAATGGAATACTAAGGGCTTAATGAGAAACTCGAAGTTTTTTGAAGGTAAGAATGTGGGGATTACTCTCAACATTGCGGAAAAATTTGACCTCTTTCTCATAAACATAAAAGCTCCAATTGAATAGGTTTTTTTGATACTCTTTTTGGAAAGAGAATAGTTGCTACTGTTATTTTTAAGCATAGCTACCTAGCTATGGAGAAATCTTGGGAAATTGAAGGTAAGTATATGGTTGGTACTCTCAAAACTTGGCATAAATACCGAGATATGACTCGAGAAATGTGGTCTCACGTGATAAGAATGGAGTTTTTACAAAACTTTATTGACTAGTAAGTATATGGCTGTTTCTATGAGCTCAAGCATAGCTACCAAGCTATGGCTTAAACAAGTAGACCTCACTGTTTTTTTTAAAAAATCTCTATAACTTAGCTTGTCTAAAGTAATTAAATTCTGTAAAGATGGACATGGATAACAACTGATATAGTCCATTAATACCTGTAAAACACATCCAAGGCTAACTGAATTGTTGTCTTGTTTGGATGGATGCAGGTAAGGACTCTATCTTATCTTGGAGGGTTTCTTTTCTTTGGCAAGCAGCACTTCTGTTATGAAATATCCATTGAAAAACGGGGAAGTTTTTTTACTACCGAACCACATTGAAAGAGGATCTCTTTCTCACAATCTTTGTACTTAGATAATTCTGATACTGAGTTATTTTTGTACAAATCAGCTCATTGATCCTTGGCCAGTTGTCTTTTGAATGTAAAAGTTCAATTATGTCTTATTAAGTAAGATTTAATACAGCTACACACACACACACACACACACACACACACACACACACACACACACACACACACACACACACACACACACACACACACACTCACACGCTCTCATAGACACGAGCACACGATTGAGAAGGAATGGAGCAAGAGCACTGTGTATTGCACATATGAGAATGAGAGTTTTAAGTTTACAATGCCTTATCTACGTGTCACTCCCTTTCACACACAGATGTTCACACTTGGCCAGTCAAAACATATAAACCTAATTCGGTAAAGTTTATGATGCGCTTTTCATCGACGATCACCCAATCACCTGCCATGCACATACGGAATTGAAACTCCCAATCCATGACTAAATATAAGAGTTAGCTGTCATCATGGGTTAACATGCCCCCCTTCCTAACGTAAATTCCATCCTCAGAATTTATGAATGTGCCAATTGGGGCAGGTACCCAGGATGGTAAGCAAGAATGTAGAACATATGTGAACTCGATCAATCCACTATGTATGAACCTCAAAGCATTTAAACGTCTTGATGCGAGTAGTGGCACATGGATGTGCTCATAATCAAGAAGTTAAACACTTCAAGACTATGCACTCATCCTCTGCAATAACAAAACCCGTTAGCTGTATGTGAGCATTGCAAAATCAATTAAGCATTGTGAGAGTATGCTAGTTCCACATAAGGAGAGTCATTGAAGATATGGAAATGTAAGAACAAGAAAATAATGGAAAATATGAGATGCATGAAATTATGGAAGTTGCATTGCCAAGTAGAGAGTAGAAATCAAGTATCAATTAGGGACCGGCATAAATTAACAAGCTAGAGTGTTGGCATTATTAGATTTTCTCACACTCCATAGCTACACGAAAGGGTAAAGTTTGATATAAACCTACTTACCAAGTTTACAAAATCCCTTATTAAGAGTACTTGAATTGTGCTTGCCAGTCTCCAAAAACTAGCAATTTGTGTATTTACAAAAGTGATATGATGAGTGTTTTGCAATGCCTTGTACTCAGCCTCACAACTTGAAGTGGCCACAGTAGGTTGCTTCTTGCTCAACTATGATATACATGAACTGCCAAGCATGAAACAAAAACCACTTGTGGACACTCGTGTGTCAAAACAACCAGCCCAATCTGAGTCCGAAAAAGCATGTAAGCCTGGCGGCAATGATCCCCCCTTGGGATAAAACAAGCCAGGATGTAAAGTGCCACTAAGGTAGAGGAAAATCCTCTTGACAGCCTGCCAATGCTTAGACCCTGGGCTATGCATAAATCTGCTGACCTGTGAGACTGCAAACTGAATATCTGGTCTCGTGTTGCATACACAAATGAGGCAGCCAACAACAGTTTGGTAAAGAGTGACATCAGCAAGATCGCCAGCATCATGCAGACTCAACTTCAAACCTGTTTCCATGGGAGTGGCAATAGGTTTGCAATCCTCAAGTCCAAATTTACATAGCAATGTCTCTATGTAACTTTTCTGACACAAGGCAATACCACCATCACACTGCTTACACTATATACCCAAGTAATGATGCAACAGCCCCAAATCTTTCATCTTGAAAGTAGCATTCAAATCAGCCTTAAATTCAACAATATATATCTCATTTGGTCTAGTGATTAGCAAATCATCTACATAAAGAACCACAATAAGAAGTACATCACCCTCATGCTTTACATACATTGTGCTTTTTGTTGGACTATTACGAAAGCCTTGTTTGACCAAATGAGTGTCAGCTTTCTCATACCAAGCATGAGGAGATTGCTTCAACCCATACAAAGCCTTGTTACATTTGCACACTTTGTCCTCTTGTCCTTTCTTGACAAAACCGCGAGGCTGCATTACATAAACTTCCTCAAATATGTTACCATTCAAGAAAGCAGTAACAATGTCTGGTTGATGTATATCCCAACCAAAATGAGCTGCCAATGAACATAGAAAACGCACAGTAGTCATACGACAATTGGGAGCAAAAGTCTCTTCATAATCTATGCCTTTTTGCTGTGCATAATTCTTTGCAACAACTCGAGCCTTATGGTGATCGATCTCACCATCCGGCTTGCGTTTCAACTTGTAAACCCACTTCGTACCAATGGCCTTTTTGCCAGGAGGCAAATCACATAAAGTCCATGTGTCATTTTCTATAAGTGCATCATATTCTGATTGCATGGCAGCCATCCAATTTTTTGAATTCTGTGCTTCATCAAAAGACAGAGGCTCCTCAACATCATGTAAGCTAGACATAGCCAAAGCATAACAATTTGATGCATAAGATGCATGGCGAGAGCCTGAACGAGTACGACTAGACAAAGGTGCATCCAATTTACTGTCACGCAAAGTGTGCACCAACCATTTTGGCATACCTCTAGCCTGCTCATTTTTAGCCCTTTCCTCATCAAGTACATCATGTACATCTGCATCAGTAATATGCCGATTTGTAACATTTTCAGAAACACCCATAGGCTGTACATTTGCCTCATTGGAACTTACATTCGTATTTCCACCACTGGAAAGAGGCAACAAAGTGTCATAAATGTCCTGTGAGCTTACACTACTGTCTCTAGTACATGACAGCAAGGGCTGAACAGAATCTTCCACAAACACTACATCCCATGAAACCAGAATTCGTTTTGTTTGTGGATGATACAACATGTAACCTTTGCTTTTTTTCAGCACTAGAACCAACAAAAATACATTTGACAGCCTTATCATCCAATTTTCTGCACTGTGTTTGTGGCACCAAAGCATATGCCAAACAACCAAAAACACGCATGTGCTCCATAGAAGGCTTTCTATCATGCCATGCTTCATTTGGAGTAATAGACTGCAAAGCTTTTGTAGGGCACCTGCTTAGTACATAAGTGGCACACATGATGGCCTCAAGCCAAAAAGAATGCGGCAAAGCTTGACTTTTGACCATACATCGTGCCATTTCCGTAAGTGACCTGTTTTTCCTCTCAGCAACACCATTTTGCTGAGGTGTATAAGGCACTGTAATTGGTGCTTTATCCCATGACTAGCCAGAAATGCATTGAATTCATGAGACATATAATCCCCCCCTCGATCAGAACGGAGGGTGCCCATAGTACATTTCGAGACATTTTCAGCCATAGCCAAAAATTGTTTGAAGCTCATAAAAACTTCATACTTCGCTTTAAGCGGAAATACCCATGCATGTCTAGAGTAATCATCAATGAAAGTCATGAAGCAAAGATAATTGCCCAAGGACGGAGTTTGCATGGGTCCACAAACATCACTATGCACAAGCTGCAATCGGTATGTGGTCCGAATTGAACCATCCTTTGGATACTTAGAACGTTGCATCTTACCCAAAATACAGCCTTCACAAACATGTTTGACAGGTGCTTCAAGAGGTGGCAAAGAAGCAACCATATTAGATTTTTGCAAATGCAGCAAACTGGCAAAATTCAGATGACCAAAACGTGCATGCCAAAGTTTTTCATCTGAAGTAACCCTTGAATTTGCAACTGCATTTGCAAAATTTTGTCCACACTTGTCATACAAAGTGATCTTATACAGCCCACGGCACAAAAGGCCAGATGCAACAATTTCATCACCAAAATTGAGATCATGAAATGTACATCTGTCATCCACAAATTTGACTACAAGTCCAAGTCAGCAAGTGCAGATACAAACAAAAGATTCTTCTTGATCCCAGGTACATAAAGTGCATCAACAAGTGTGAAAGAACTGCCATTTGCAATAGTAAGCACAATATTTCCAACTCCTTGAACCGGATAAGAGGCATTGTTGGCACAAGTGACTGAATTCGCATGAGGGACAGACTCGAGAGAGGTAAACAATTCACGGTGTGAGGTAATGTGCTTTGTAGCACCACTATCAAAATACCATACATGTGAATCTGCAGCAACTGACATGCATGCATCATGGACAACAGGATTGTAAGTGCACTCTGCACTAAAAGCCCATTCTGCATCAACATCAACATTACAGTCTCCTTTTACAAAAGACTCAACAATGGCTGCATTTGTAGTGGAGCCAACATTTTCAGTGGAACCACACTCTTTCTTCTTAGCCTCTTTGCCTTCAACTTAGGACACTGCTTGATCAAGTAATCATTAGCTTCACAATAATGGAAACGCATCTTCTTTTTGTCCTTATCACCAAAATTGCCAGACGATGTGCTGCGAGCAGAAGCATTGGGAACAGAAGTTTTGCCACTCGCAGCAGAACTATAAGAAGTGGCTGCATTGCTATTACCACCCTTTCTTTGAGAAGCAATAAAAGCCTGTTCAGCCGCACGCTGTCTAGTCCTATTTTTTCTGGAAAGTGACTCTTGCAACAGCAATGTGCATAATGCATCAAACTTGACAACTTCTGGATTTCCTTGGATCATAAGTCTCCAAGTACTAGCAAAAGTCTGGTAAGAATTTGGTAAGGCATCAAGAATAGTCTGCACAAGGGAACTGTCTGAAATGACTTCACCTGTAGAAATAAGTTGCTGATATCCTTGACACCAGCAAGGAAAGTGTCCTTATCATCTTCCTCATGCATAATCTTCGACTCCAGCTCTTTACACAGCAAAGCAATTTTAGCCTCATTGCGACTTGCATAAAGACCAACCAATATATCCCAAGCTTGTTTTGCAGATTTTTCTGAACGAATGTAAGGAACAATGGTGCGCTTCATAGACAACGCAATCAATGTATGAGCCTACGCATCCTTTACATCCCAACGAGCTTGTTTTGCCATAGGCAAAACAACTCTAATAGCAGCAATCCTTGTAGCAAGACCTGCAACATCCTCAACATCGCCTGCATCCTTAGAACCAGGATGTACATCAATGCCCTACACAATATTCCAGACGCCCTTTGACACAAGAACATGTTGCATCATGTAAGCCCACATAGGGTAATTGTCCCCATCCAACTTGTCCCCATCTAACTTGTCCTCAACAACAAACATCTTGAAGACATCTGTTTTGTTGTTAGCCATGGTAAATGTTGCACCTGATGTGAAAACTGTCGAAAAATAGGAGAAACGGAGCGGGAACAACACATGCTTTATAGCACAAACCGTAGAAGACTGTAAGGCACCTGTTATGCAGAAAACGGCAGCAGTGACATAAATTCTGCACAAAATGACGAAATAGACTTTGCAATCTACCTAAAAACTATGAGCAGACTCAACTCTACGAGCTTACCCGAAATTTTTATCGACCTGCGAATGCTCGCCAAACCCCACTGTAATCGGAGAAAGTGAGCAGGCGTGTGCTGGAGCAGCTAGCGACTAAGCCCGGGAGGACATAACCTGCTCTGATACCAATTGTTGGAATTAGGGTTGCAGAGAAACACACACAGCTTGGAGAAGACGAAGGAATCTCAAGGCACACAATAGAGAATGTATTACTTAGTGTGCAATGGAAAAATAGATAGCCCTAGAGTGATGGGCATATATACAATGCACGGGGGAAAAAACCTCCTAAAGAGGGAAAAAATGCCCCGACGGTCCTAGTGTGTTCACACACATCACTACCACCTATATATGGTAACAGGTTCAGCCCATTAGACTTCCAAAATGCTAATGTTACAAATTCAAAGGTTAGATCCAATGGTCAAACTCTAGGTAATATTGAATGCTTATGTGAAGACCAAAAGGTCTTCACATATCCCTATTAGGAGGGGGCTTGCACTTTTAGTAGGGGATGAGAGAGAAACACACACACACTCTAGCAAGCTCCCCTTACACAAAGGTAATAGGGGACACATGTCAGCTCCCTAGGCCAGTTGCCCACAAGGTGCATTCAAATCCTATTGGATGGCAATAGAGGTGGACCAATGAGAATTATGCTAGAGTACAATTGGTTTAATTCATTTAAAAACACTTGATAAAAGAACCAATAGAAAGTAAGCTCTCTAGAAGACTATTGGACAGTCCCCCAAGGGGTCCAATGAGCATTCAACAACCCAATGGCTTGCCTGATTCCTATTGGCCAGAAGACAAAGGGGTTCAATGAGAGTTTAATTGCATTAATTAAATACCTAAAGCTCTCACAAAAGGGGGAAGGGGGATACATGTCACAAGGCTATCACTTATGCTTCTCAATTATCATTGGCTAAGCTTTGCATGGTCCAATGGGATGCCAACATGAGTAAAATGCAAGAAGGGTCAACCAAGAGAGAGAGAGGGGGCTGATTTTGGCAAGACATTTTCACACACACACACACACACACACACACACACACACACACACACACACACACACACACACACACACACACACACACACACACACACACAATCTCATGTGTGAATTAAAGAAGATTCTCTCTCTCATTCTCAAGCTTTAATGGAAAGCTCATCATCTACTCCAAGCTCGTGAGAAGGGAGGCCTAGAACAACAACTCTTGGCTTTGTGATGCAAATCCAACCAAGAGCCAAGCTCCAATGCATGCTCATCTCCTCTACCATGCTAATTACTAAGCTATGCTAAGCTATTATGAGTGATTATGTGAGGAGATATACTTCTTTCACGTAAGAATACTCCTTCTTCCTCTCAATCTACTCTCGTACCCCGCTAGCTCTCACCATCTTTGAAGGTGTGTGAGGTCTTGGGTCTGAGACCATGAGGGAATTGATGTCGTGTTTAACAAGTGTTAGCTTGGTGCTTGAAGCTTCCATCTTCATTGCACTAGCAAGTTATTGAAGGAACACAAAGTATTGTATTGTAAAATGTCTCCCTTGATGGGGCAAACCTATAATACAAAGTCTTTTGGAGGGGTAACCGGCTCCATGTAAATCCGGTCCTCAACTGTTGTCAATAGCTTAATTTCTCTCTCTTTTTGAAGTATTGTTCATGCCTATCTAACTAGGTGTTATGCTTTTTGTTGCTCTCTCCATCCAAGAACTCTTGCTATGCTCATTAGGAATTTATTCTAATGAAATTCTCACTATGTTTATGCTATTTTCCACTACATGCAAGTTACTAGGCCATTAAATGTTACATTGGTATCAGAGCACAAGGTTTCTCTTTTCTTGCTCAAGAAGGAGGTCCTCAACCTAACTATAAATGGTTGGTATTATTAATTGCAATTGAGTAAGTAGAATAGGGTTTTTTCAGCCTTGTAGTGCGCCTGCTTTGTGCAGATAACAGGGCATCATTGTCGAGAGCTATGGTCTTAATAGTGTAGTCCTACGGGGCTTGCCTATGGGTTAACCACTATTGAGCTATTAGAAGCTTGACAAGAGCTGGTACTATTTTGATGTTGAAAGACCCTCTCTTCTATTCCTTCCAATTAATGCTATTTGAGCCACGAGTACAGGAGCTTGAGTGCTTTTCTAAAGGGGTAAAGAGGAGTACCAACTAGGGCAAAAGTGCCAAAGTACACTTAAAAATTTACACCTAAAAGTGTTAGAATGGCTGACAATAGTAAAGAGAGTGAAATTAATGTTGATAGCTTTGATTTTGCTAATGAGCAGGCTATGAATGCTGCCCCTATGCTTGTTAACTACCTTGTTTCTAGGCTTCAACAAGCCATGGGTAATCCATCCCTGCAAAGTGAAGTGCAACGACAGCTACGTGCTCATGGGATTCTCCAAACTCCCCACCAAGAAGAGAGAGTACCTAGGAAGCCTCCTTGTGAGACTTCCAAAAGAGGCCTCTCTCCGATTCGGGAAGAAGAAGAGGATCCGTACGAACGGCTCAAAAATCTACTACTTGAGGAGGCATCTCCTTCTCAAAGGAGAACTCAAGATCCCCCACCAAAAGAACGAGAAAGAAGTGAGTCTCCTGCCACCTCAATGGAGATGGCTCCACGAAGACGGCGGGCAAAACACTCTCCATCACCCCATAAATGGAGAAGACCATCGCACACTTCTCCACACCATAATCAAAGAGGGATGACAAAAAACAAGAGAAGAAAAAGGCGTGAAAGAGGTCACCCTCTTCTTCTTCATCCTCTTCCTCTTATGAAGAAAGTGATGGTGCAGACAAGGAGGACCAAGGGAAGAAAAAGGCAAGAAAGAGGTCACCCTCTTCTCCATCCTCCTCAAATTCTTCCTCCGCTGAAGAAAGTGATGGTGCAACTTTCGAACCACCAAAAAGAAGAGGCCATAGGAAATCCTATGCCGCGTGGAAGAGATCATCCAAGCTCAAGAAGTTCAAAGAGGGAGGAAAGAGCATCTCTTTCCTTACCTACGATGGCACCTTTGGTGCTACGGACAATGTCTTGGCCTTCATTCAACAATTCAATGCGGTGTTTGGAGATGAGGGCTTCACTGAGTCCTCTAAGCTACTCCATGTAGCCATGCATTTTCAAAAGTTCGTAAGGCAATGGTGGTCTAGCCTACAGGCAAACGGTGAAGATCCACGAACATGGAAAGATTTAAGAGCTTCCATCATGAAGCAGTTTTTGGCTACCGATGCCAAAGACAAAGTACTCACCGAATGGTGAAGCTTGAATCTCTCTCCCTACGAATCTATTCACAAATATGTAGACAAGTTTTGGGACTTACATTTCAAAGCCACTGTCTTCAAAAAGATGGATTTTGGAGAGCAAAAACAAAAATTTTGTGCGGGTCTAACCGAAGATATGGCGGAGTATGTCAACTCCCAAAGGCCACGCACCATATCTGCGATTATACACCATACCATTGTGGCTTCACGAATCAGTTTCCAACAAGGGGCTAAGAGAAATTTTAAGCCCACAAAAAACAAGGACCGTAACAATGAGCGTAAGGGGAAGGACAATGTCCAAAAGTCTCCTAAAGGCAACACAAACAACAACAAAGCTAAGGAGAAGAGAGTTTATAAAGGCAAAAATAACCTCTCTCCTGAAGAGCTTGAGCATTATCGTAAAGATAACCACTATTTCAAGTGCGGGGAGCAAGCGCATGCTTATCGTGCTTACCTCCACAAGAACACAAGAAATGAGCCTCCTAGAGCTACCTTGTTTGAAATCCAAGAAGAGGATTCTCACCACAAAGGATCTCCTCTATGCCATGCTTGGGGAAAGGTAAGAGAACATAATGATTTTATTCTCTTGACCCTGGTTCTACTCACAATTTCATATCCACAGAGTTGGCCACCAAGCTAGGCATCCAAGCCTATGAGATGGGAGATGTCCTACCCGTCGATGGTGCTTTCAAGGGGCAAGAAGCTTCAGTCACTCCCTTAATTGGGAAATTGAGGCTCCATGTCCAAAGCTTATGTGGACAAAGAGGACTTCTTTATCTCTCCTCTCAAGCACGAGGATGTAATCCTAGGGGCACATGGTTTGATCTCATGGCTACCAATGTTAAATTCCCTGAAAGTAAAATTTACTTTAGGTTCAGGGGAAAAGATATGTACATAGATGCTAAGGATTTGGGTAACACCATACCCATTGTACATATGCAAGCTTTCAATAAGGCAATAAAGAGCTCTATTTCCGTGTACATAATTTTTGCTAAAGATTCTCAAAATGAACCTAATGCTTTAGCAAAAAGAAAATAAACAATCATAAGGAATTAGAGTTATCCAATTTTCTCAAGGGATTTAAAGATGTTTTATTGATGACATCCCTTGTGAACTACCTCCTAAACGAGGCAATGATGACAATGCAATTGAACTTCTTCTAGGAAGTTCACCACCTAATAAACCTCCTTATAGAGTTCCTCAAGATTAACAAGAGGAGATTATGCAGCAAGCATGAGTTAGTTGAGAAGGGCATGGTTAGGCCTAGATCATCTCCATTTTGTTCACTTGTGTTATTAGTGCAAAAGAAAGATGGCACATATCGTATGTGTGTCGACTATAGAGCACTAAATAGGATCACTATAAAGAATAGGTTTCCCGTTCCACGAGTAAAAGACCTATTTGATAAGCTGCAAGGGTTGACCTACTTCAGTAGGATTGACCTAACAAGTGGCTACCATCAAATAAGTATAATTGATCAAGATATTGTAAAGACCACATTTTGCACTACGTTTGGTCTTTACGAATACATTGTCATGCCTTTTGGCTTGACCAATGCACCATCCACATTCAACCGCTTGATGGAGAAGCTATTCAAGCCTCACCGAACCTTTACTGGTGTGTTCTTTGATGATATAATCATCTACTCTAATGAGCGAAATCAAAATGTTTCCTTAGGCGACAAATTTACAATAGAAGACATAGATTCGTTTGTATTTTTGTGAAGATTGACAGTGGTAGGTGGACGTTTTGTACATCTATGGATGCATTACATGACGAGCTAGAAGCTTCATGTGACTCTCCCCTTATTGAGCTAGGTGGAATATATCGTTTCTACTTCAGAACCCAAACTAGCGTGAGAACAGGTGTGGAGTACTCTGTGATCTTTCCCTTCCCACAATCCTCAATTGACTTTTGAGTTACAAGATTTGGCTTACATGGTTCCATAGGTGACATGGAAGAACATAATTTACATCTAGGTATCCAAATTTGATAATTTTCGTCGTAGTAGCCCTGGGCTTCTAATAGTTGTTTGGGAGCCCAATGCAACGTAATCTTGGATTTCTTAGACTAGGTGGACACATTTTTGCAAGGTTTCTTTTTTGAATGAGATTAAACCTCATAGGAGGGGGTTGTTAACAAAGCCTTTGGGACCCATTGATATGTATCCATTGTCAAGTCATGTTGAGTCCTGGCTGCAACACTATTTGTCTTCGCCATGGAAGTTTAAGCTTTAGAGGGTTGTGCCACAGTGATGTTCTAACTTCTCGAATCAGCGATTTTTTCCTATTGTGTGTTCCCTCAAAAGGTGATAGCTCAGGGTCATATTTTGAGTGGTAGAATTTGTTAAGTATGATGCTTGATTCATCCCTTGTAATTTTTAGTCTCAGAAACACATATTTGTAAGGTCCTCGTATGAGGAGAAGGCATCGTACGTGAGGAAAAAATTGGCCAGTGGTGGTTGGTAGTCACCACCGGCAGTCAATGGTCCGTGGCCAAACTCAATGGCCGATAGCAGAGTTTCAGACGAACTTCGCTACGACTACACATAAGTGCATGGATGTATCTTAGACAAACTTGGCTACCTAAGGACGGCCACACATGGGCACATGGGAGAGTGCCTCGTATTGCATAAATAAATAAGGAATCTCATAATAGCTTGATAAAGAGTGACATTAGCAAGATCTCCAACATAATGAAGACTTGATTCCAAGCTTACATATTATTATTTCTATGTATCTTGCTTGACACAAAGCAATATCTCCATCACGCTGCTTAAATTGTATGCGCAAGTAATGATGTGAAATCCCCAAGTCTTGAAATTTTCATTCAATTTAGCGTTGAATTTAGCAATGTATGTCTCATTCGGAACCATAATCAGCAAATCATCTACATACAAGATGCCGATGAGAAATACATCACCCTCACATTTGTGACATACAAAGTGCTTTCAATTGGAATCTACAAAAGCCTTGTTTAGCCAAATGAGTATCAGCTTTCTCATACCAAGCACGAGGAGACTGCTTCAACCCATATAAAGATTTCTTATATTTGCCCTCTTTCTTTTCTTTTCCTTTCTTGACAAAACCATGAGGCTTGTCCTTTATTTCTTTTCTTGTCCTTTCTTTACAAACCACGAGGTTGCGTTACATATACTTCCTCAAATATATTACCACTCAAGAACAATGTCTAATTAATGTACATTCCAACCAAAGTAAGTTGCCAATGATCATAATAGATAATGAAGAGTATTCATACGACAAGTGGGAGAAAAGCCTCTTCATAGTCAATGCCTTTTTGTTGTGTATAACCTTTTGCATGCAACAAGTCTAGCCTTGTAGTGATCCAGCTTACTTTTCAACTTGTAAATACACTTTGTGCCAATGGAGTTTCTTTCAGGAGGCAAATCACATAAAGTCCATGTTTGATTCTCTATATTTGTATCATAGTCTAATTGCATTGCAACCATCCAATTTTTTGATTAATGTGCTTCATTAAAAGAAAGAGGTTCCTCTTCATCACATAAGCTAGAAACAACCAAAGCATAACAATCTGACACATATAAAGCATGGAAAGAACTTGAACGAGTACGACTAGACATAGGTGCATGTTTACTCTCATGCAAAGTATGCATAGACCATTTTGAGACACCCATAGCCTCTTCATTCTCAGCCCTTTCCACATCAAGTACATAATGTACATCTGCATCAACAAAAGACGGATATGTAACATTTTTGGAAACCCCAATAGGTTGTACATTTGCCTCATTGGAACTTATATTCAAGTTTCCACCATTAAAAAATGTCTCTAGTACATGATAATAAAGGCTGAACAAAATCTTCCACAAATAGAACATCTCATGAAACCAAGACACATGTTGTTTGCCAATGGTATAACTTGTAACCTTTGCTTTTAGGACTGTAACCAACAAAAATGCATTTGATAGCCTTATCATCCAATTTTTTCATTGTATTTGTGGCACCAAAGTATAATCTTAACAACCAAAAACACGCATATGATCAATAGATGACTTCTTATCATGCCATGCATTTGTGGCACCAAAGTATAAGCTAAACAACCAAAAACATGCACTTGATCAATAGATGGCTTCTTATCATGCCATGCCTCATAACAAGTCATAGACTACAAGGCTTTGGTAGGATCCCTATTAAGTACATAAGTAGCACACATGACATCCTCAAGCCAAAATAAATGTGGTAAAGCTTGACTCTTGAACATACATTGTGCCATCTCCGTAAGCGACCTATTTTTTCTTTCAAAAACACCAATTTTGTTGAGGTGTATAATGCATTGTAAATTGGTCTTTATCCCATGACTAGCCAATTCATGAGACATATACCCCCCCCCCCCCCCGGACCTAAACAGAGGGTGCCCATGTACATTTAGAGATATTTCCAGCCATAACTAGAAATTGCTTGAAACACATGAATACTTCAAACTTCTCTTTAAGCGGATACACCTATGCATGTCTGCAATAATCATCAATGAAAGTCATGAAGAATAGGTAATTACCCAAGGACGGAGTTTCCATAGGTCCACAAATATAAATATGCACAAGTTATAACCTGCATGTAGTCCTTATTATTGAACCATCCTTTGAAAACTTTGAATGCAATATTATCCAAAATACAGCGTTAAGAAACATGCTTAAAAGGTGTTTCAAGAGACGACAAAGAAGTAACCATATCAGATTTCTACAAACATAGCAAACTAGCAAAATTTACATGCCCAAAACATGCATGCCAAAATTTGGCATCTGAAATAGCCTTTGAATCCGAAAATTCATTTGCAAAATTTTGTCCACTCTTATCCTACAAAGTGAGCTTATAAAACACACATCATAAAAGTTTAGATGCAACATTTTCATCACCTCAACTAAGATCATGAATTGTACATCGGCCATCCATAAGTTTGACAACAAGAACGAGTCTTGGAAGTGCAGATAAAGACAAAAGGTTCTTTTTAATCCTTGGTACATAAAGCGCACCAACAAATGTGAAATTATTGCCATTCGCAATAGTCAGCACAATCTCTCCAACTCCCTTCACTAGATATTAGACATTGTTGGCATAAGTGATCGTCCTTCGATAAGGGGGGACAACCTTGAGAGGCAAACCACATCAATGTAACAAACATGTGAATTTGTAACAACTGACATACATGCATCATGGACATGGACAGAAGGGTCATAAGTACACTCTACACTAAATGGCCACTTTGCATCTACATCAACATCACAAAATCCATTTTTAGAAGATTCTATAATAGTTGCACTAGTAATAGATCAAGCCTCTTTCTTCTTAGCTTCTTTAACATTGCTTTATCAAGTGATCATTAGCCTTGCAACAATGGCAACACATCCTCTTCTTGCCTTTTTTGCCAAAATTCCTAGACGAGTTGCTGTTAGCAAAAGCACTAGACACAAGTGATCTGCTACTCACAGGAGAACCATGAGAAGTAGCTGCATTGCTATTACCACCTCATTTTTGAGTAGCAACAAAATCTTGTTCAATTGCACGTTGTCAGACCTATTCTTTCTTGAAAGTGATTCATGCAACAATAATGTACATAATGCATCAAACTTGATAGCTTGAGGGTTTCATTGGGTCATAAGTCTCTAAGTACTAGCAAAAGCATGGTAAGAGTCTGACAACACATCGAGAATAGTATACACAAGTGAATTGTTAGAAACAACTTCACTTGAACAAATGAATTGCTCATTGACATCCTCGATGCCAGCAAGAAACGTGTCCATGTCATCTTCCTCTTGCATAATCTTTCACTCCAGCTCTTTATGCAACAATGCAAATTTAGCCTCATTGCAACTTGCATAGAGACTAGATAGAGTATCTCGAGCTTGTTTTGCTGATTTTTTAGAGCAAATGTGAGGAGTCCCAACAAGATTTCCCATCGATAGGCAAGGCAACTCTAGCAGTAATAGATCTGTTAGAACCTATAACATCCTCAAGAGAGCCTGCATCCATAGAAGGGAGATGTACATCAATGCCTTGCACAACATTCTAGATGCCCTTTGACACAAGAACATGCATCGGTATATAATCCCACATTGGGTAGTTATTTCCATCGAGTTTGTCCTCAGCAGCAGCAAGCATCTTGAAAAAATTTGTGTTGTTGTTAGCCAAGGTGAGTGACTGCACCCAATGTGAAACTACTCCCAAAGATGAAAAATCAAGTAGGACTAACACGTGCTATGTAGCACAAATTGAAGAGAATAGTAAGGGATTTATTTTGCAAATGACAAAAATTCTACATAAAAGGAAAACATTGCTTGGCGCAAAACTGCTTGTAGTGAAAATGGAGGTAGAAATGAGCCCGAATCAAAATTTTGAGCACATCAAGCTCCATGAGCTCACTCAAAGTATTACTTGACTTGTTGATGCTCACCTAAACTAACTCAATTCAAAGAAAGTGAACAGAGGGTGCTGGTGAATATGCATGAGAGGATGCAACCTACTTTGATCCAGTTGTAGGGTTGGAGGGATGCACACAACTTAGAGAAGATGAAGAAGCTAAAGGCACACAACAAAGAGTGTTTTTCTTAGTGTAAAAATAGAGAGATAAGTCACCCCTAGAGTGATGGGAGTATACACAATTCATAGGGGAAAAACCTCCTAGTGAGGGAAAAAGTGCCATGGCGGCCCTGAGTGTGTTTACACACATCACTGCGACATATATGGTAACAACCACAAATGGGGAACAACAAGGATAGATTTGGAACAAAGCTGGGGGGGCTCAATTGTCCACACAAGGCCAGAAAGGGGGAACAACTAGGTCAACTTTGGAGAAAATATTCCTGCTTTCTCTTAGTCTTCTTACATCCAGATAATTAAAGTAGAAACCGAAAAATTAATGAATATGATTGGACTATAGTTGAGTAGTAGGAAAACTAATTTTTGATTAATTGAGTGCAAGCCACAAGATTCTTGAAATCTTATAAATTGATCAACCCATGGTCATTGTGCAATTCATCCTTGCTGGTTGCTTTGTGGGTCTGAATGCTTGAAGTAAAAATGGTGGTCAAGAGCAGCACAAGCAACTAAGAGAAACCAAAGATACCACCCTAGTGGAAGAAATGGTGTACGAGATAAGGTTGACAAGAAGAGTAGCCAAGTCCTTTGCAAGAGGTCAAGGAAAGAATGCATATGCACAAGCAACCATAGGGGAGCCTATTCTTGGTGAAGAAGAAGAGAGAGTAGCTATTCGTGGAACTATTGGGCAACCCCAAAGCACAACAATAGTTTGCTAATATCTAGACGCAAGCCACACATCAAGGTAAACGTTTCAATCTCATCATCGATTGTGACATCACTCGGTCCATTCTATCTCTAAAATTCTTTCAAAAGTTGGGCCTAAATCAAGAGCTAGTTAGAACTATGGTTATAAAATTGGCAAATGGGAAAACCTTCATGGCTACATGAGTATGTTGATGCCTTTCCTAGAGATCTCACAACTCTTTCTCCTACTCAGGAAATTGACCAAAAGAAAAAGATTCGCCTAAGAAATGAGCCTATAGAAAAGAGATCTTCCAAAATGGCCCTATAAGAGGCCATCAAACTGAAGCAACAACTTTGCTAACTTCTAGAACAAGGATTCACTACACTAAGAAAATCAAGTTGGGGGACACCCATACTCTTCCAAAAGAAGACAGATGGAACTCTTTCACTATGAATTGAATGTGAAGGATTGAACCATGTAACCATCAAGAACAACTATCGTAAACGACACATCGATGAACTATTGGACATATTACATAAATCCAAGGTCTTCTCAAAGATAGATCTAAGATCGAAAAATGAGAATACAAAATTAGATATCCCAAAGAAAACCTTCAACATGAGATATGGCTATATTGAATTTATAGTAATCTCATTTGCTCTAACTTATGCACCTGTCACATTCAATAGATTGATGTAGGATATTTTTATTAATACCTAGACAATTTTTTTTCTTGTCTTATTTGATGATATTCTAATCTACTCAAGTGTGATTGCTTCACCCTTGACTGATTTTCTGAAGAAAGGGGTGAAGATTAATTGGGGAACACAACACCAAGAAATGTTTGATAAACTTAAGTAGTATGTCACTACTACACCTTGTTTAAAGCTACTGAATTCTAACCAAACCTTTGATGTCATCACTGATGCTAGTGCGATAGCAGTCGGAGGAGTATTGGTTCAAGAAGACAAGTAGATTTTACCTCACCAAAAGCTTAAGGTTCATGAAAAGATCTACCTACCCCATGACCTTGAATTCCAGCTTATAATTGACCATAAGAGCTTAAAGTGGATCGTCACAAAACTAGCCTTGAATATGTGACAAATGTGCTTGGTAGAAATTTTGCAAGAATATTACATTATCTAATGCTCAAGAAAGAAAAAATTAGTTGCAGATTCACTTAGTAGAAAACCCTTTTTGAGTCTCATATCTATACCCAACATCCCCATGAGTTAAAAGTATTAAGAAAGCTACTTTATCAGATCCAAAGTATCAAAGGGAGCTTACACTTGACTTTCATATTGAGAATCAAAGGCACCTTACCCTTGACTTTTAGTTGGAAGTTGGAGTTATCAAAACATTCACAATGCCCCCCAGCCAATCAATAAGAGGGAGGAGACCTTATTTAGTATTCACTCAGTAATAACAAGGCCATATCAGCATGATGGATAAAGAATCAAATAAAGTCTCTAAGGATGGACCTGGCTTTCAGAATGAGGAGATAGATGCCAACCCCGGCCAAAGATATTGGGGGGCTTGGGGGCTCCCAACACATTTCTCAATCAAGGAGGAGGCATTCAAAGAGGGCTAAAAGACACTCTCATTCACATGGGTCTCGTAAATTGGACAATAAGGGCAAAGTGAAGGTCTAGATCGATGTCAGTGATGGTAGTAGGTGAAGCAAAAAAACAACACATTAGAAGACAGAGAAGAGGAATGGCACGAACACCGTAACTGATTTAGATGATGAATATAATGATAAAGGGATGTTGATACTAGCCACTATAGTAAAGAAATCCACAGGGAAAGAAAATCTAATCATAAAGAGAAACCCAACCATAGGAAATGGAACTTTGATCACCACGCATTCAAAGATGGAAAGGAATGTGATCCATATTTACACATATAAACTTTCGAGCAATATGTGGAGCTAAAGCTCATTGATGTAGATGAATGGGGAGAATAATTCCCACAAATTTCAAAGGATGCTACTTAAAAGCGGAATTACCATGTTACACAACATGCAAAACTTTGCACATACAATAAATTGAAAAAGGAATTCCTTCTGGAATTCAATGGATAATTATGAGAATATCCTCTATAAACCGGACAAGATCAAACAAGGCAAGTTGTTAGTATGTATAAAATATCAAAGAGCTTACAAGACAATTGAATGAACCATCTTTAGAAAAAAGATTGCATGCCTAGTTTTTTAGTGGGTTTAAAAGTACAAAGCTTAGAGAGAAGGAGGTACCATTATATACCAAAAAGTTCAATGATCTGGTGCAAAGAGGCCTAAAGTTGGAGCGGTACATATAATACTTGAAAATATATAGGTAAGGGATTATTTAAATACCTCTTGTTCGCATGTGCTATATGAAGTTTTTACATAGTGCACTCCCCGCGGATTGCCTTGTGTCAAGCAAGATACATACAAACATTACTATGTAAGTTTGGCCTTGAGGACTACAAACCTATTGCTACTCCCATGAAAAAAGGTTTGAAATTGAGTCTTCATGATGTTGGAGATCTTGTTGATGTCGCTTTTTATCAGTAGATTAGTATTGGATGCCTTATTTATGTATGCAATATGAGGCCAGATATTCAGTTTACAGTCTCACATGTTAGCATATTTATGCATAGCCCAGGGTCTAAGCATAGGTCAGTTGTCAAGAAGATCTTTTGCTACTTGAGTGGCACTTTACATCGTGGGTTGTTTTATCCCAAGGGGGGATCATTGCCTCCAGCTTTACATAATTTTTTTGACTCAGATTGGGTTGGTTGTCATGACATGCGAGTGTCCATATGTGGTTTTTGTTTCATGCTCGGTAGTTTACGCATATCATGGTTGAGAAAGAAGCAACCTATTGTGGACACTTCCAGTTGTGAAGCTGAGTATAGGACAGTCTTCACACCTACGGAGGAGTGTGTATGGATCAGATGCCTTATGGATGATTTGGGTGTTGGACAAGACATTGCCAACAACATCTACACTGATAGTGAGAGCACATTGGTAGTTGCAGGGAACCTAGTTCTTCATGCTTGCATAGGGCACATTGAGGTGCATTATCACTACGTGAGAGAGAGGCTCTCTGCAAGAGAGATCAACTTGGCTTATGTGCTGACACAAGAAAACCTTGTAGATCTATTCATGAAGACATTGCCTCATGAGAAGCCAAAGCTTTGGGCTTGATTCCCTTTTTGGATTGATCATGTCCTCAAAGCATGGCACTTACCCATACACTATGTGTACATGGATAGAAATGAAACTCAGTATCCACAAGTTGAAAACCCTGACGTGATAGACAAATGGGGGTTAGAAGTAAATACCATAATTCCAGATATGGCAGCAAAAGAAGGACCACCAACTTTAGAATTTGAGGGATACAATCAAGTTGATTTGAAGCCTTTGAAATGGCTTAGTACGGATAATCCTAAGATTGGGGTCTATTGTTGGGAGGATAGAAACGTCAAAGATCTTCTATGGACTTCTCATGCCAAGTCAAGATAGCAACACCCATGAAGATCATTTATATCTTCAAAATCAAAGATAAGGGGTCAACAGATCTACCAACCTACCTGTTTAATGATTGTTATAACAATAACTATGTTATGATGACTCCTGAAGAGGTGGAACAAACCAAATATAAAGGGTACTCCATAAGGGATTGGATATTGGGCCAAGGACCAGAAACTATTCCAAGAGATGAACACCGTGAGAGATCTTTTGAGAGTAATGTTAAGAAACCAGAAACCACCTCATCACGAAGAAAACCAGGTGACACTAAAGCCAGTCCAGGTCTACATGAGTCACTTTTTCCAATAGACTGGTTTGAAGGACTTGGAACAGGACCAACTGCCAAGAGATCAGGAGTTGAACCAAATAGACGTGTCAGACCAGCTGATTTTTAAAAATGGATCAAAAAATACAGTGGATTTGGGGATCCATATGACCATTTAGAAAGTTTTAAACAAGTTCTAAGAGCAAAATGCATATTTAATTTCCATACTCAATTCGAGGGTTTTGAAATGACATTAGAAGGAAAAGCATTGACATGGTTCCAAAACATTCAACCAAGGTCAATCCTGGACTTAAACACATTAGCTCAAGGATTTGTAGTTGCATGTTCCAAAAGGGGAATCAAACACAATATGATATCTCAAATATACAGCTTCAAACAGAAACAAGGTGAGTCTGTTAGGGATTGTGCAACTAGAATGAAGCAATATATTGCAAGATGCCAGAGCTGGAGATACCTCCAGAGAAAAGACTAGTATCATTGTTTCTAGAGGGACTGCTAAACAAAGAACTTCATGCTATACTGTATAGCAAGAAGCATACGGCCCTAGAAGAGTGTGTGTCAGACGCTATTGACTTAGGAGACAATTGTGATATTTTCAACAAAGAAGATGTCCCTAAGGATAACCAAAGTGAGAAAACAACATCCACCAAACCAGCACAAGTGTCAGCCATAGAAGACATGCTCAAAAGGATGAATGACATGATGAATAACATGCAAAAATCACCTATGAGGGGGACAGGGCAAGGGATTCCTCAACAGGGACAACCAATTAGGCCACAAAAATGGTGTGCAATCAAGCGTAAATGGACCAACCATGAGACCAATGAGTGCTATTACCGGGCAAAGTATGATGGAAACATTCAATATGTGCCTATGAGGCCACAAGGACAACCATGTACAGATAACAACCTAATATGGCCCCAGCTCTAAGACCACCGATGGGTATGGAAAGACCTCAACCTGTGTTGGGTCAACAACCTCCATATCTGGGGCATAATGCAGTGCCTTTAAAGTACATATATTCAGAGGGAGTCATAGATGAACAAGTACTAGTGCCTGTTACACCCTATGCTGAGCCTAGTCTATCTACAGTAATGGTAGAAGGAGATTGGTATAATTCACATCCACCACCAATGCAAGAACGTGTGACGTATGTTACACCAGAGCTTGCACCAATGTACTATGTAGCTAATCAAGGTGTTAGACCTCCTATGGTAAGACCCATGATTAAGCCAAGAACTGGAAACTGTCATAAATATGGTGCATATGATAATTGAAAAAACGAATGCCCAGAGCCTGTCAAGAACCTCAAGCCAATTGAAGCTTATTGCATACAATGTTGCAAAAAGGGAGGACACTTCTCTGAAGATTGTCTAAAAAATCCTTTGACCAGGGGTAAAACAGTAGTGAACATAGTCCAAGTGATACCTAGTAGCTCATCCGAGAAAGAACCGATTGTTCCAATCAAGGTAATCACCAAAGCCCAGGCTAAGAAAAAGAAACATAACTCCTCTGATGATTCGGGGAATACAAAAATTTCCTCTCCAAAGACCAAAAGAAGCAGAAACAAAAGGTATGAGATGAGAAAACAAAAACAAAGGGCTGAAATTGAGGAGAAAGCAAAAAAACTATTCCAGGAAAAGGTGAAAGAAACTGGAAGTGAAATCAAGGAAACCACCGTGAAATTTGGAGGATCAATTTTGGTAGACAGAATTTTTGATCCAATTAATGCAGCTTTGGAAGCTTACCAAGCAGGACTTAACGCAGGCCAAAACATGGAAAACAAATGGAAAAACTATCCTTCTCGCAGCTAGCTTGAAGCTTATCAAAATTTGGTAAGAATCACTCAAGAGATGCTGGAAAAACAAAAACCCAAGCTCGAAAGTATGGCAAAACCTGAGGAGCTTGTGGTAGGAACTAGTAAAGAAAAATCCACAGTGGTGGTAGAACCCCACCTTGAAACAAAAGACCCAGAACTTATAGTGCCGGGAAATAAAGATGCCTTAGACGGAATTCCATTCGTAGAAGAAGACTGACTAGGACACTTATGGAAAAAATTTAGAGAGATTAATGAGGGGAGCTTAACTCTGAAGTCAGCTCCTATAGAGGAAGTTTGGTTAGACAACCTACCTCCTGATATGGACATGGATGTACAATCCTTGTATGGTGATTGCGGATCTGAAGCTTGAGGAATGTCTATACCATTGACCTTGTAAACACTACCCTCATACTTGGGAGATAACGAAGATGAATCCATAGTGTGTAAAATCACTCATATAAAGAGAGAGGAACAGACCCTAGAAGTAGACAACCAGAATCAATCATGTCTACACCCATCCAATGCACTCTAATTTTAGGAAAACTGTTAAAATTAGACCATATTTATGGAATAATCTATAGAAAACTCTAGAGAAGGTGGGAATAATGGGACTAATCGCAAGAAATCTGGGAAAATTGAAGCACAAATTGGATACCAAAGAGATTAGATCTATTCCAATGAACAAAGCTGGAGAATACTACAAAGGGGAAGAAGGAAACACAACCCTTCCAGTGAGATATGATGACATAGAAACCATGGCAATACTGGATAGTGAGGTAGGCATAGCCATAGCCATGAAAGCAGTATGGGAATCCTGGGACAACTAGCCATTAGACAAACTCAAATGAAATTACAATTGGTTGATGAACACATCGAAAGACCCTTAAGACTACTTGAAAAAGTGATAGTTAATTCTTGTGGGATTGAATATCAGCACATTTTGGAAAGAAACTCAATTATGAAATCATCTTGGGAAGACCTTTCATGCGATAAGTACAACTCATCCAGGATTGGAGAAACAATTATCTATACTTGAAGCATGTGGGATCAATAACAAGGGTTAATCTAAAAGATCACACTTATAGAGATGTCATGAAACCGCCCATACAAGTATTTGATTCAGTCTCTTCAGTTGACACTAAGCTTCCATCTTGGTTGAACAAAGACACTCCTATTTGGATGTGCAAAGCCTCAAAAAACGGGAGCTTAAAACGAGAAGAATGTATCTTAGAAAAGGATTGCACAAATGAAGCCTATGTACCTAAACCCTTTCCAAAGCATTTGTTTGAACCATTTGATTGGACTCAAGTTTTAGCAACAATGGATGTATGTGTAAATATGCCTATGCCTACTCAATTTTGCAATGAAGACAGCTATGACATAATTCCCATACCAATGATTTCAACCCTTCACATTGAAGACAAAATTCAAGAATCCAAGGACTTGATGAAAGCTCAACGAGTCTTTTAAGACCTCTACTATGATGCAACAGATGAGTTAAAAGAACATTCAGCTACCTCAAATGATTTGGGGCCAGAAAAAGAACATGTGAGAGCTAATCTACTCATCAAAGGAGGGGAGGAAAAGTTTTTTGACTTTCAAAACCAAAAACCGAGAAGGCAGAAATGGTATAGAAGAAAAAGAGACACAAGAAACTTGAAATCTAGACCTATGCCATCAGTCTCTAGTAGAACACAGTTCCTGATGCAGATAGATGCACGTGATTGCGTCAAGGGCAAAATCACTGGTAGATATCATTTAAACAAAAAACAAGAAATATCAAAAACATCAAGAAAAACGACAAAGGAAACTCAAGCAAAACCTAAAAACTAGGACAAGGGTTCAACAATGACACGAGTTGAATGGAGAAAGAAATATCAACAGTTGAAAAAGATGGCTAAAGGAGATATATACAACAGAAATGGATATTACTGAGGAGGATAGTAAAGATGTAGTGAGTGTTCCATCCCATTACAAGAAATATACTCTCCAAGATCGAAAAATCATAGTCGAACAACCTGTTAGGGAATTACAAAAACAAGGTGAATCCTACGAAGGACCTGAAAACGCAAATAAGATAGATCTGGCCGAACCAGGGGAAGAGCCTAGACCTGCTTACATTGCAAATGACCTTACGAAAGAAGAAGAGCATCTTTTGGTAAGCTTATTGAAAGAATACCGAGATATCTTTGCTTTGGTCTTATAACGATCTCAAGGGTGTTGATCCAAAAATTTGTCAACATACCATACCCATGAGAGATGATGCAAAACCAAGTAAACAAAGACCATACACATATAATGAAACATTTGCCAGGAAGATCAAAGAAGAGATAGAAAAGCTAAAGGAAGCCGAATTCATTTATGAAATTGAACACATAGATTGGGTCTCTCCAATAGTACCCAAGAAAAATAAAAAATTACGTGTGTGTGTCAATCTCAAGAAACTTTCCTCTTCCAATCACTGAGCATGTTTTAGAGCGAGTTTCATGAAAAGTTTACAGCTTTTTAGATGGCTTTTTGGGATACAATCAACTTTTGGTTGATCCCAAAGATTAGCATAAAACTGCCTTTGCAACCAAATGGGGTATTTTTTCCTATTGGGTTATGCCTTTTGGGTTCACTAATGCTCCCGCCACCTTTCAAAGATTGATGAGCCATGCTTTTAAAGAATACCTCTTTCTTGGAAGTATATATGGACAATCTATGTGTACACTCATCAATCCAGGCTGATCATTTATGGGTAGACAAGGAAAAATTCTTGGATATATAGTGTTCAAAAACGGCATAGCTACTGATATGGATAAAATTTATGTTATTGCTGATTTGCCTGGACTGACAACAGTCAAGGGGATACAAGCCTTCATGGGACATTGTGGATATTATAAATGATTCATTTACATGTACTCTATAATTGCAAAACCCATGTATAGCTTTATTACACACTTTGAATGGACTGATGATTGTGAAGAATCCTTCATGAAGCTTAAGCAAGCTCTCACTTCAACTCCAATATTGAAAGTGTTGGAGCTTTAGTTAGGAAGCCATGGTGGTGCAGAGCAAGAAGAGGGATGAGAGACAGAGAGAAAGAGGAAGTCGACACAGTAAAACAAAAAAAAAACACGCTACTCTCTTTTTAATTCTATTAACAAAAGGTCCTTACATAGCTTTTGTAAGGTGATATCAACCACACCTTTTTCCTCATGCAAACTCAACTAATCTAATGGTCTATAGCTGCATGCCTTGAGTCTTGTTCTCATGGGTTGACCGAAAGAGGGCTTGAGCACAACAATCCCCCCCTCAAGCCTGAACTAGACAAGCAACTCATGATACCTCGAGTTTTTGGTGTACGCATCAACCGTGAGTTTTAGGTTTTCTCACAACCAAGGATTTTTGGTGTATCCATAACCTGGTGCTAGATCAGTAACCCCCCCTTGAACAGATGGGGTGTAGGTCAAAAAAAGTTAGCTACCAAAAATGGAGTTTTTGGTTCACTGCCAAACCTTGGGTTTATGGTGTACCTAGGTAATCTCATGAGAGTGCAACAAAAAAAGGGCTGAGAACTGATAAAAATTGGGATGTCTTACCACTTATCTTTGTGGCAGTGTCTATAACCCGTACAATTTATTTTGACTAAACAACATGAAAAGAGTTGATCTAATAAATTTCCTTGTCAACAGAATATATTGGAGATTCATTGTCTCCCTCAACCACATGAATTTAAGTTTTACCCTTTTGAAAGCACTTATTTGACGGATGATTTATTTTACCACAGTGAACACAAGGATTCTTCTTGAAACAGTCTTTCGTTTGATGATTGTTGCGCCCTCAAATGGCACAAGTTCTGGTTCCATTGAATGGTCGAGATGAAAGCTGCTGTAGCAGCACATTTAGTGAATGCATATGCACTGGAAGTATCAAAAGAACTGGTGGGGGGTACGGCATTCGAGACTGTATATGCATTGGGAATAATAGTAGAATTGGTACTAGGTACCCTGCGTTCTTCTTCCTGCAATGAATTGATGATACCATCCAAGGAGGGCAGCGGATCTTTCTCCTTTAAAACAGTAACAATCTGATGAAATTTGTCAGTCAAACCTTTTGACAAAATGGCTATGAGATCTTCTTCTGGTACTGAAGAAGATTTGACATAAACAAGTTGAGTTTTAATACTCTTCAGTCTATTGGCTAAAGCTGCAATGTTTTCATCTTCATGCATGCGGATGGAATATAATTACATTTTTAAACTCATTTTTGAATACTTAGCTTTGGCACCGAAAAGCTTCTCTAACTCTATCCAGGCAGCACTTGAAGAATCAACATCATCCAAATAATGAATAAAATCGTCTTCTAAGGAGGTTAGGATGATACCAAAAGCTTGTTCGTCTTTCCTTTGTATCTCAACAGATAATGCCCTTGTGACTGCATCGGATGTGCTGGATTCGTTGACTGCGAGAGGCTTGACCACATTCCATAAGTGTTTCCGCATCAAATAGCCTTTAACTTTGATCTTCCAAGTATGGAAGCCGGATCCATTGAACTTGTCGAATTTTGATGCCATATTCAATATGCAAAGGATAGCAGCGTTTTGATATGTCGCAAACACGCCTTGCCAATTCAGCACCTGCAATCTGGAAATTCACCAATACTTGATCTGCTAATCGATTGTCCAATTATTATGCTTGATCTGCTAATCGATTGTCCGATTATTATGCTTGACACACACCTTGCTGCAGGGGCGAGGGTACCCAAGTGTGGGAATGGTGCCTTGCTTGAAATATTAATTGGGTGGCCACTTGATTAAAGTGTGAAAATCAACACAAAAATAACCTTCTGTAATACAATAATGGCGCAGGCGACAATCGAGCAACAGAGATGCTTAGGGCACGTTGTACATGCCGAACTGGGAGCCGATCAAGTGACGTATTTTTTTGCTTAGGCTAGGGCGACGCTGTTGATGCCCTATGTGTGCAATTTGATGCAAGTCGACATGTTGCTCATCCTTCCCTAAGCGGCTATATCCGCGCGTGGCTTGTCGAGCGTCGAGGCCCAGTAGGGCTCTGATACCAGTTGTTGGGGCTTAGTTAGGAAGCCATGGTGGTGCAGAGCAAGAAGAGGGACGAGAGAGAGAGAGAGAGAGAGAGAGAGAGAGAGAGAGAGAGAGAGAGAGAGAGAGAGAGAGAGAGAGTAAAACAAAAAAAAACACGCTACTCTCTTTTCAATTCTATTAACAAAAGGTCCTTACATAGCTTTTGCAAGGTGATATCAACCACACCTTTTTCCTCATGCAAACTCAACTAATCTGATGGTCTATAGCTGAGTCTTGTTCTCACGGCGGGCTGACCGAAAGAGGGCTTGAGCACAACAGAAAGCACCAGATTGGAATAAGAATTCCACATACATGTAGATGCTTCCAATTTTGCCATCGGGTGTATACTAGCTCAACCACAAGACGGGAAAATTGATTTTCCTATTTCTTATGCTAGCCGCCGACAGTTGAATATGGCAGAGAAAAACTATACAACCACAAAAATGGAAGGGATTAGGAATGTTCTATGCCATCAAAAACTATAGACATTACCTATTAGCAAACAAATTTGTGTTCTTTGTGGACCACCAAGCCTTATTGTACTTGGTCAACAAGCCATGCAACATAGGAAGAATAATGAAATGGTTCATCATTCTTCTGGAATTTGATTTCACTGTAGTTGTGAAAAAGGGCACCACTCATCAAAGAGAAGATCATTTTTCAAGGATTGTTTTAGGAGAACCACCTAAGGGGGTAGACGATGATCTCCCAGATGCATATCTGTTCTCAGTGGAAATGATACCTCGATAGTTGGAAAACATGGTATCATTGATGACCATAGCTCAAGTGGATTTGCAAATACCACTTCCTATTACAATTGGATTAATTGAGCAATCGGCTATGTATCAATCACTAGCTAGAAGGTTGTACAAAAGAGATCAAGATGGAATATTTCTTTTATGCATTAATCCTGAGAAAAAAAACCAATACCTAAGTCAAGCACATATAACCATAGTAGGACTTCACTTTGTGGAAGACCAAACTATGAGACGAATCTTGAGACTTGGAGTATTTTGGCCAACTATGAGGAGTGATGTTCATTCTTTTGTGAAAAATTCTCCTCAATGTCAGAAACAAACACCCACACCTCATGTAACATTGTTCCAAATATCACTTGTTCCTAAGTGGAGTAACTATCTAGTTACTTACTTATCAAGCCGAACATTCCTTGAGGACATGAGTAAATGCCGTCAAAGAGCAATTGAAACTGAAGCAAGAGACTATGCTCTTATTGGAAACCAATTGTATCGGAGAGGTAAGGATCAACACTTGCATCTTTGTGCAAATGAAAACGAATACATTCCCATTATAGAACAATCACATGCTGGATTAGCTGGAGGTCACATTTCTAGTGAGACCACCGCACGAGCAATCTTAATGGCAGGCATATGGTGGCCAACACTTTTTGCAGATGCCAAAGAATATGTTCGAAGTTGTGATGCATGTCAACGAGCAAAAAATCCAACCCGTGTAGATAGCATGCCCTTAAGACCAATGATGGGGGCTAGAGATTTCGCAAAATGGGGTATAGACTTTGTTGGGCCAATACAACCACCTACTTATAGAACGCAAGCTCAATATATCATTGTAGCTACAGACTATTTGACCAAGTGGGCCGAGGCTTAAGCAACTCAAAAGAATGATGCCGGAACCACAGCCGCATTCTTATATGAGTACGTGTTTACGAGATATGAATGCCAATAGAAATTGTCAGTGATAGGGGAACTCATTTTCTCAATGAGGTAATTGAGTATCTGCTCAATGAATTTATGGTCATCCATAACAAATCAGCTCCCTATCACCCACAAGAAAATGGACAAGCTGAGCATACGAATAAAATTCTTAGCTCGCTATTGACTAAAGTGGTTGGTTCAGGAAGGGCAGATTGGGAAATGAATCTCCATGCTGCTCTATGGGCTTATAGAGTTATATTCAAAATAGCGTTAAATGCTACACCCTTTAACCTTGTTTATGGTCTTGATGCCATACTGTCAATAGAATTCCTATTACCGACATTGAGGGTAGCTAAGGATCTTCAGTGGACTAGACATGAATTGTTAGAGAGGCTTGAATTTAGAAAAGCTTGATGAGCAAAGGCTAACAGTTGTAGCTCACATCTATGCACAAAAGTGAAAACAAAAACAGTTTTTTGATTCCCATCTAATAACAAAAATCTTCAAAAAAGGGGACTTAGTTTTAATCTATTCCCTTAAGCAACACATTTCCAAGTTTAAGAAAAAGGGAAACGGACCGTTTATCATTGAAGATGTATCTCCAAATAGAGTTGTTAAGTTGTCCACCCTAGATGGTGAACCAATGGCTAATTGGATTAGTGGATGTGGTTTAAAGAAGTACAATTTTCCACTAACCAATGAATTGCTAGAAAGGATGCATGCAGCTAAGCAAAGAAAGATAAAACGACAGTAGGTTATTGATGAAGCCCAAGAGGAAGCTTAGCTTCAAGTACTCAAAAGGAAAGCTGCTCTCAAGAATCAACAAATACCTATTCCCATCAACACTCTGAAACCAGATGACTGATAATGGGAATTGAAGAAAGATGCAGTGTCAACAGATGATGAATGTTTAGATGGAATGGACCTTCGCATCAAAGTACATCTGAACAATCATAGCACAAATGCATTGGTCAACACAGGAGCTCGAGTAGAAAATGATAATTTATTCCACGTACAAGAAATCAACAAGTCAGTCTTTGACAGCAGGAATTGCGCCTATTAAAGGATGCAACAAGAACCCAACACCAACATTGGGAGTAGTCAACTTAAATGTGATAGTACATGGATGTTCATGCCCTCATCAATTTGTATGCTTACCAGATGAACACGATGGAACAATGATTCTTGCAATCTCATGGATGCGGACGTACAAGGCAGTACTAGATTGGGATACCAATAAGCTCAAACTATCACCTAAAGGCGGACAACTCATTGTTCCAATTGCACCAAGCAGGGAGGAATGGAAAGGAGGTTACCAGCAGCGCAAACCACGAAGCAATCAATCTTCTCCATCCTATAGAAAAGAAAAATCTACAAGTAGCATGCAAGGAGTCAGGCAAATTTGGGTACCAAAGGCACAACTTAAGGACAAGCCAATTCAAATCTAGGTGCCCAAAAAATCATCTACAGTACCAAAGAAGGTTCCAAAGTTCAAAGAACAAAGAGGAGCATCTTCGAGCAGAGAACCTAAAAAAAGATAAATATAAAAGAAAAAGGAGCACTTATCTTCTCCGCAAACTGTAAAACCAATCAAGAAATGTAGAGTTAAGTCTCAAAAGACTCAACCACATCATTTTGACCCAAGCAAACCAAGATACCAATGGCGGGTAAAAGCTCGACAACAATCACTATTGATACTGACAGCTCAGGAAATCAGTATGCCAAAGCATCCTGATGGTACAATCAATCAAAGAGCACACAAGCTACAAGATTTTCTCTTTGGAAGACAACAAAAAATAAACTCTACATTAGAAACCCTTGAGTTAATTACTCAAGACCCAACTCTTGCACAACAATGGTTTGAACTGCATTGATCTTCAAAGCATGGTAGAGCCAACCAAGGATATACATAGACTCGATTGTCCAACCCATGCACACGGTCGTCCCGGAGTATGCCATCTAGGAGAGGTGGAAGGGAACTAAGTAATTAAGGTCAATGTTTGAAGAAGGAGGAAAAAGTTTGATGTTAACGTGTGATTTTTTGCAAAATTACCTAATAATGCCCTTACAAATCATCCACAGGGAAAACTGATAATATTGCCCCGATAAGTGTAAATAGTATTTTTGTGATTTAACTGACAATATCACCCCGATGAGTGTAAATAGTATATATACTATGAGAAAATCATCAAAAAATAGTCTTTTTTGGTTATATTTCATCAATTTTCTTGATATTGGGACTTAATAATGGAGAAATCCAACAAAAAACAATAAAGCTGTGTTTTTCAATGAATTTTCTTAATTATGAGATTTTCACTTTGCTTTTTTAGGGCATTTTGTTTTTTTTATTAATCAATAAACATGTCAAAAATTAATAATAAATTGCAAATGAGCTCAAATGGAAAACCTGAAGATACACTGATGATCAGAAGGACAAGGCAGACATGCACAAAAAATTTTAATCAAATTGGCAGACGAAAGTGGGAAGCCTAAAATAGGCGGCCAAGGCCTACTTTTACAAAATTCTTACAGAATTGAGCTACAGAAATCCGATTGCAGAAATTTTTGAGTCTAACATAGATTTCACAGCCTAGTAGGACTAACAGAGGAATTTGTGAAAAATGGTTCGAAAAGTCCCAGTATAGATATCCAGGGTAGTCTAAAATCACCTCATTTCCACTTGTCGCCCTTGGAGAGAGAGCTTTCTACCTTCTTCACGCGCGATCTCCGGAGTCTAGTCGCCCGTTTATAGCGTCGTCTCACACGAGACATGAGGGGTAAGTTCTATACTTATCAATGATCCATTCTGTATGGCTGGTAGCTAGTCTAAACCCCATGAAAAAACCCTAGAATCCGAGCAGTGCACGAAGTCCTACGACCAAAAATTGACCATACTGGCCTGTCAGCTTAACCAAATCAGACAAGACTTGAACTGTAGCATGCCCCTACATAATAGAACACTTCTATATCAACAGTTGACCATTCGACAGGGGTCGAGGGGGGTCCCAAGTAGAAAATCTAGGTTTTTGGCAAATGCCAGAATTGGATTCTGACTCTACAAACAGCTTATAGACTGGGTCTATACACAATGTGTATGGTTGCTTTCATAAAATCAATCAAGGAAATCTCTCGAAAAGCAGAAAACAGCTCGAAGGCTACAAAGCGTCACATTTGACATACGAAGTCAAACTGACTCCAAATGGGCCAAAATTGGATGAGTAGCTTTTGGACTATGTAGCGGACACGTCCATAGCTTCAAAAGTGACTAACCAACTCCTATGTTTTCTCAATGTCAAGCATGCAATTGCAATAATTAACTCAATTCCTAGCACATTGTAAGTACATGTTTTGAGAATACAAAGCACATTAACTCAATTCCTAGCACATTAACTCAATTCCTAGCACATTGTAAGTACATGTTTTGAGAATACAAATCTGGGTGTGAAGTCACAGTGAAATGTTTTTATGGCTTGTTAATTTTGTTTTGGCTTGATTTTGCAGTCATATTTTCATCTACATTGGTGGAGGAGTAGCCACTTGATAGCCTCTCCAACACATTCAATGCTATACATGCAGATATTGGAGCAACAATTTTTGCACACCTTTGCCCAACCAAATTGGTTCAAGGAAGAATTTTCTTCAATTCTCACTCCTATATTGTACCTACTATATGCAAGGTTATGGGAAGCTCGAACCCATCAATGTATCTTCCTTATTAAGTATGGAGTGCCCACAACTAGATTTATGGTTGATAGCATCTTTTAAGCAAAAGATGGTAATAGATGTCCCAAACTCCTTGAAATATTCTAATGCTTCAAGGTCTGTGGTCTTGAGTTGGTGTTTGCCTATTCATTGTTTTGTGCATATCTTTAAAGAGTTTGCATTTGCGGAGACAACCACCATGCTTGTATGTAAATCTGTGCATTGTGAGGATTTAAAGAGGATTTTAGAAGAGAACTGGGGTTTTGTGAGGGCATGCACAATGGAAATAGGTATTGTTGTTATGTTGGAGCATCAGGTATTGGGATGCACTATTTAAAATCCCACACCTCCTTGTACGTACAATTTCATTATGATCATTGGTTGATGTCAAACCTTGGAGTGTGGATTCCCTTACAATGTGTAGATGGAGCTATTGAAAGCTTTAAAATTATAGTGAGGATGCCCAATGACACTTTGGAAGCTGTCCAAGTGAACAAGCATTGGACTCTCAGAAACGTGCGAGAACATTTGGCCATTATGGGTTTTGAGGACCTTCAACAAGCTCAATTTCGTCTCCAAGGTCACAAGGTGAGAATCCTTCCACCAAATTTTTAGTCCATCAAAATCTGACAATCATTGCCTACTTATTATTGAATGTCTGCAAATTGGAAAAAGAATCGAAGACAAAATGAAGGTCTAGGATGATTGGGACATGGATGGAACTATGCTATCATTGTTATAGCTTTGTAACTCTTACATTCTTGGAAACAATCTCCTCTGTAATTAATTTTCTTAGCTTTGGTAAATTTTGGACTTTGAATATAATGTTTTATTCTACAATAGCAATCCCCAAGACATCGGAAACCCTCAAATTTTTCTTGACATAAAGTGTCCACACACCCATTCTATCCCTCCCCCTTGACTGCGACCCCACTTACAATTAATTGTTTGGCAAATAAAAAAGGAAACCCCTTAGTAAATCACAACACCAAGTTTTGGATCTTAAAAAAACTTTCAAATGTAATTGAAAAGAATGTACAAAAAAGAGAGGCAACTCCATATATTTTATTACTTTTGAGAAGATGGAAAGTTAAATCATTCATTTGAGGTGCCTGTAATTCTCTTAGCCATTCTTGGCATCTCTCTTTTGCATATAAGGCAAGTCCCCGGCCAAGAGGAAGTGTGCTATCACCTCAGGGTCAGTCTAGCCAACAGAGGATACATCAGAGGCATGTATCCCTATCTGGGCAAGCACCTTTCCACAGAAGCCAGTGCCAAATGTAGTGCATACAAGGGATTTGCACACTAGAAACGTAAGATGAGAACTTTGGGCAATGGTGCATAATCACAAAACTTTTCTCAAATATTTCAAAGACCACATCATAAGCATAAGCACAAAACTTTGCTCAAATATTTCAAAGACCACATCATAAAATGACCCTGAGGAGTAAAGTTTTGTGCATAAGCACAAAAATTTTGTCTAATCTTTCAAAGACCACATCATAAAATGGCCTTGGGGAGTAAACTCATTGTGTACAATGGAAACATCACAAGGGGGAAGATTTCTTATGTAATATGGAAGGGAGGGTTGTGGTCCAAAGGTTGTCCGCTTGCCACTCGTCTATGCTAAAAACTCATCAAGCTCCATGACATCCTATCAAACACCAATCAAGGGTAAGAAAAAGATAATTAAGGTGAGAACAAACAACTTTGAAAGAAGGGTTGAATCTACTTCTTGCTCCTTGTCCTCCTCCTCTCTATTGCCCTTGGCATCCAAGTCAATGCATGACTTCACCGCATCCACAAAATGTGGCTCATTAGAGGGTTTTTGCACTAGAATAGGCATCCTTACCGCCACAACCTTGGATTATGTGGCTTGGAAATCTTCCTCGGCCACGTGCAACTGCTTAGCTTCTAGAACTTCCGGACACACAAGTGCAATAGTGTGAGTAAGAGTCATCAAGTTGCAAGAGCTTTTTTTAAAGGGCACCTAGTGTGTGGTCTAGGGAAAATTGGGCATTGGTGCATAGCACACACAGGTACTCATCCATGGTAGGCCAAATGATTTCTCCAAGTCATGCAAAAAAAGAATCTCCTCCCCATCCACTACCACTGAGGATAAGCGGTTGAACTCTACTTTTGGGATTGCCTCATCCATTATTGGTGCATCCTCTGGAGTGTCACTAGTGCTAGCCACACTGATGGGTTTTTCAACCACATCCTTGAGCCCCCTACGGTACTCAAGTTGAAGTGTCTGGACTGTTGAAGGGTTGATGGAGACACTCTCATGCTCCTTGGCGTCCTTGATGATGGACCCAACCTGAAGGTGTGGCAGTCGTAGCTCCTCCAAATTCGGTTCCTCAATGACAAGAAAGATGAATGTAGCCAACCAAGAAAGGTACTCCACCCCCAATTTTCACGTCTTCAGTGTTGGCATCCCTGGGCTACTTGTCTAAGAACCCCTCCCTCCCCCCCTCCCCCCCCCGACACTGATGGAGCGTGAATGGGTGCATAAACACTTGAACTTAAACAAAATTTGTGCTTTTCTAGTGTCTTGGGGTGTAGACAAGGCCAAAATAAGCAAAAAGGGGGTGACGACAAGGGCGCACAGATTAGCCAAACAGGGATCCACGTGCTCTAGTTGGCTGATCTGCACGTCCTTGTGGACACCCCCCTTTTTGATTTTTTTGGCCTTGTCTGCACCCCAAGACACCAAAAGACCTCATATTGCTTGAATTCAAGTGTTCATGCACAAACACACCCCCATGGACTCATAGGTTGGTCAATACACAGATATCATTTAACTTAAATACATTAAGAAGCTATAAAGTTTAGATGATTTTGGACACAGAAAATATAAAACTCTCAATCCTTTGATCATTGTCAAAATGTTTGGATACAAAAGTAGGATCAATAATACAAAAAGATAGGTTCCACTGTGGCTAATGCTCAAAGTCTTGCCTCAATCAGTGCACAAGTTGCATATCCTTTGGTTGAATAGTCACTCTCTTTGCATGCATGGTACAGAGGTTGGTATCCTCTAACACAACAATGATGTGGGCCTCCGCAACTTCTTGAATTGCCTCCGATGCCATTTCTTGTATTCTTTATTGATTACCATAGCTTTGGAGCACCTCCTTCATTGTGTGAGCAAGGGGGCTCATCAAATGAGCAGCTCGGTTGTCTTCTGGTAGTGTCGAATTTCCGCAAATTCCCTTGGTATTTTGCGATGATGTTCAGGTTGTATGGGGGGAACTTGCACATTTACTGGTGGGTGGAACTTGGGCTTATTTTAAAAAAATGATTTGCAAAAATCTACATGCTTTGCTGCTAGTGGTGCCGCCTCCTTCGGCTCCTTGTCATCCTCCTCTCCCCTTGCCTCTTGATCTTATGTTGTAGGGAGAGCTCCTTGCCCACAGGGTAGTGTCTTCCCTGCCACTAGCACCTGGTGTGTGTGTGGTATCTTAGTACACTGCCATGGTGGTTTTGTCTCTGGCTCCCTGTCTATATGCACCACTCAAGATCTAGACGGTCCTTCTTGCGATTGTTAGTGTGGTGGCTATTTCCTGTCACTTTTGGATGATGATTCCAATTCTTCTTCTCACCATTTTTTATTGCTTGAATCTTTGACGTGGTGCGTACTCTCCTTGCTACTACTCTTGTGCCAGAATGACTCCATTGCTTGACTACCATGCCCTGTGCTTGAGGAGCACCAAATAACCGTTAGGTGTTTGCAAGGGCTTCTTTCAACCTTGAAGAGTGTTTTTGTAAGCATAAAGATGCTCTTTGGTGGTTTCTTTGGTACGCGCCATGGGGTTTGGTGGGAGCTCACCCGTGGAGAAGAAATAAGTGACTAGTGAGTGAATCTTATATTTATAAGGCCCATATTAAAAGATCCTATTTTAAAAGGGCCCATTCACACTAGAAAATTTTTTTAAGAAATTAATTTTTAAAATAATACCCCCAAAATTTAATAAAATATATATAACGAAGAGTAGTTATTAGTGCCAAATCCACCTCGGCCCTTGTCAGTCCGAACTCTGCATTGGCGTGTACTTATTGCCACTAAATCCACCTTGACCCTTATCGAAACCTACGTTGGCACCATGCAGCATGCTTGGTGGGACCTTGTGACATTCACCACTTGTTGATGTGCTCTTGAAGACTCAATTTGTGCACTTTCCTTACAATCTTAGATTGTTGCGCACGCTCCATTGTGAGCTTACGAACAGATGTCGTGCAAAAGAACTAGTTGAGCATCTCTTCCAAATAATTAGAATGTACCATACCACCACCATGTCAAGTATTTTTAAACTACACTCCCTAGCTCGATAATGGGACTTCTCCATGCCTTGAATGCTAAAAATCTCAAGCAAACCATATTTGTGCATAAAAAATGTTCCATGCGCAAACAAGATATGAGAGAAAACGATGCTAATTATGTAATAAAAACAATCTCTTATAATACTTTCACTATGTGACATGGCTTATCATGTAATGTGTAATGTTATTTTCACCCCAAGGAAGGATAAAGACCTTGGTGAAATCTGCCAACACTTCTTGAAATGATTGGCGTTGCTCCTCTGCTGTGATGGAGGTAAGACCCATAAGCTTGACCATTCTATCAAATGTTGCCCAAACTTGCTTGCACTTGTTTTCAAGCTCTTCATTCGAGTCATTGTTAGTAGTAGCTTTGCATAATTCTCTCCACAGTTCCCAAAGGTTAGCTGCCTTGTGGTTGGAGCTGTTTTGAGCATCATGTCGACATGGGTTTGCTTGTGTTGCTTTCTTCAAGAAGTGTCTAGATCTTTGTCCACTCATTGACACTTGTCGGATGACCTCATGGGCCTCACCTGTGTTCTTAGCAACAGAAATTTACACATTTCCACCATGACAACCAATGGAATTGAGAAGTGCCTCCACCCTAATGATCGCCTCCTGGGACTTTTGCAATGCCTTCACTGTGAAAGCATAGTCAATGTGAGCTTCAATAGCCTATCAAAAATGTGCATGAATGCGTGTAATGTACAAAAATGTACATTAGATAGAGAAAATGGAAAGATTGGATTTGAAGCCTTGTCTTTTAGTGCACAATATGGGGCATTGAGCATGGGGCATCTCAAAATAGACGCTTCCCATTCCCTTCCTTTATCTCCAACATCAAAATTGTCCAATGCTTGGTCTCCATCTTCTTGCCATGGAAGCATTGAACCGCCCTTTGCAGAGTTCTTTTGTGCTTTTTGTTTGTTAGTTTTGTACCCCCAAGTGCAAAATGGACAAGGATAGAGTGAAGAAGCCCCTTATTTGTAGCCAAGCAAACACTTTATGACCTTTAAGTCCCTGCCCAGGTGTCACTCCACATCAAAGCTACCAAAACCCTCAACCTCCAACTTCTCACTTGCAAGTTGGGAGTGTATTACTTCTATAATCCATGAAGTTCTCTCAAAAATCCATGAAAGTACTCCATTGGTCTCTTTGGGCACCTCAATGGCACCCAACCACCAAATCTCTTTCTCTAATTGCACATTGAAAGATGGGGTGGGAGATGGTTTGATTGAACCCCTTTGCTTGATTTTCAAGGGGCTTCATTCCTTAAAGTGACACTTAACCTCTATAACCTTCAACCTTTCATCAAGTTTCAACACAAAAGCAACCTTTGTGCCAAGCATTACAAAAACAAGTAGAGACAAGACCTTAGACTTCAAAGTCTATGATAAGAAGAACACAACCAAACGTGATAAGTATATTGTGTCACCTTCTTGAGGTAACTCATAGAATCTAAGTGTAGCTTTTTGAAGCCTTTTGAGGTCCACAAACATATTGTTCCACATTGTGTAAGAGAAGCCCTTCTCCGAAGATCTTTTGAAAATTTTCCCAGCCTTTTCCCTTGCCTTTGGTGTGCATGAAGCATAATGTGAAGCTAGCATTGTGTCTCAATGTGTAGGTATGCCCCAATGCAGGAGAGCACATCTTTGTTTGTGGCTTTCTTTGCAAGTTTGACCTTGTGCAAAATGGGAAACATGTTCTCCACAATGCTATGCTCCCGCAGGGCATTCTTTAGGAGTTGAAAAATAGACTTGTAGGCTTTGATGCTGATCCTATCCTCATCACAATCTTGTTGCACATCATCTTCACTAACCACATTTGCCAATTTGTGCATAATCTCTTAGGTGACCGCATCCCTAATGTGCTTCCCTTGAGGTGAATGTAAGATAGAAATCACATCATGGGTATTGAGACAACTAGTGAGAAGGTTGACTTGATCATCTTGGCTTGTTCCACCGCATGTCTACTGAATAAAGTTTCTAGCAACCAACAAAATAAATGTTAGCAAATAGTGTGAAGTAGAAATGTCTCCTGCAAGTGAAGAAAAAATCACCTTGTGGCTGTCACTCGTTGTTTGCGTACTCCACCCGTATGTGCAAGCGTTTCAATGGATGAAAATGTACGCTTGCGCTCCCTTGCACGAAGGGATGTTTCTTTCAAATGTGTGATGGTGTTTCCAAGCTTCACATGTGGGCATCCTTTTCCTACATTTGTTGTTGGAGAGTTGCAACCTCCCTCTCCCAAGAGGCAATTCTTTCTTGTAATGCAAATGTCTTGAGCTGAAGAGCTTGACATTGGTACATCCACAAATGCAAAGAAGCACCTGCATCCATAGACAACCGCTTGCAATAGCCTAACAAGCCTTCTTCTCCTCTCCCAAGATATTGAAGAAACTTTGAAAGGCTATTAAATGATGGATATAAGTGGCTTATAGGATTGTAAGGAAAAAAAATGGCCATCCCACCAAATGTTGACATTAGTCTCACCAGCGGCGTGACGTTCCTGTGATGACCTCTTCTCACCCACAGGTGCAGCCTTTAATGCAAACTTTGTGGGCAAGCGAATATGTATGCTTTTGGTGTGTGGAGTATGTGGTGGTGGAGGCACATGATTTTTTATGTCCGTGAGCACCATGGCAATTGATGCGTGAAGAAGCAAAGAATGAAAAGAGGGAGGGATGGAGGGAGGGGGGAGGGGGAGAGGGGACAGGGAGAGAGAGAGGAGGGAGGAGGAAGAGAGAACAAAGGTTTTTTTTTTTGGAGAGGGGGGGAGATTTTTGAAAAACTGGACTTTCAATGCTTGTAGGTCAAAAAAAGGTCCAAAAATGGTTTTCTTGATATGCATATATCTTAGGGGAGAGTTTTAGGTCAAAAATAAATAAAATTATTTTTTTGAAAAAAAGTCAAATTTTGGCCCTTAGTTATTTGTTTTAGATGATGTGGCCACAACCCTCTCCTCTAGAGAGAGAAAGGGACCTCCTAGGTCCACATCCTTTATGTGCTTAAAAAAAGGCTAGAAAATCCTATTCTCAAAACTCGCTTCTTGAATGTCTTTGTCCCCTTAACCCACATAACATTAGCCTTAATCCCTAAAGATAAGGATTCCTTACAAGGTACATGCAAAGTCTATATGTTTCCTAATAGGAGGTAAGTCTACCAAGGATATGGCTTATGTGGGTGACAAATATGCAGGTGAAGAATCTGACTCAGTCACTCTATCAGAGCTTTTTATTTTGAACGGATCAAAATATCTTGCAGGTTATGGTTTGAAGCGAGGTGCTTGCAAGACTTAGCTCCCCAAGGTGTGCAAATTGTAATTGGATTTACATGAATCAAAGCCATTATTTTAGTCTTTAATCGTTGCCCTATCATTGGTTCATTTTATACAGTCTTTCATGTTTCCATTCGTATAAGGTTCTTGTGAAGGAGTTACATAATGTTTTGTAAAACCAAACATTAGTCTTAGTACTATTTAGTACCAAACTTTGGTCCTTCATACTACCAAATTGAATGCCATATCCTACCCAATGTTCTATCTAGTAGTATCATATTTGGTATTGTCCAATACAAATATTTCATGTTGTCTTTCTTATAAGTACAAAACCAAATTATTTCTGAGCACCAAGCTTTGTACTTCATACTACCAAAACTAGTACTTTTTATAGTTCCAAATGGTCTGTGTAATAATACTAATTTTGGTGTTGTCCTGTAGAAATCTTTTATGTTGTCTTTATTATAAAGTATTGTGCCTTTCATATTGTCTTTCTTATAAGGTTCTTCTGGAGTTAGATAATGTTGCATGCTAGCTTCACAACACAAAATTTGGTACTTAATACTAACAAATCGGAAAAATTATACTGCCAAAAGATCAATCTAGTAGTACCAATTTTGTACTATCCACTAGATTGGTTCTACCTTTAACTTTTTAGTACTAGATTCAAACTACTTGGTACCAGTTAGAGCTTAACTGCAATGAAAACTAGTACAATAGTCCAGTGTAAACCGCTAGTGAGTGAGGTGAGTAGATAAGTGTGCCATCACTCCGATAGGTAGACCAACTTGATGTAGTACAACTTTAGTATCATTGACAAAGATATGAGTATCCACCAAGGCGCACCAATGATGATGAATGTTGGTGGTAGTCATTCAAGAGATGTACATGTTGAGCTTGACATCTCAACACTCCCCCTCAAGCTCAATGCCATCTCTCATATGCTGAGCATTGCTTGAAATTTCCGTAGCTTCTCCATCCCAAGGCCTTCGTGAAGAAGTCAAAAACTTGCTCGTCTGTAGCCATGTGCTCAAGGTCGATGTCGCCTACTAAGACCCTCTCTCTGATGAAGTGGTAGTGCACCTTGATGTGCTTTGTTGTGGCATGAAACACTAGCTTTTGTGCCAACTCTATGCTGCTAAGGTTGTCACAGTAGATGACAACCGGCCTCCGTACCTATACTCAAAAGTCACAAGCATCACTCCCAAGTGATAACATGAATTTGCTGGTAGACCTGTGATCGTATGTATTACAGCCCAATCCGCATCTGTGTAGGCATAGAGTGTCATAAAATCTAATATCTAACCAACCCAAATGATTTTCTCATATTAAATTGATCACTTAATGTGGGAGAATAAACGGGAACAAGTGTTAAGATATAGATATGTGCTTATAGATCTATCTCAACACGGGGCCAATAGTAAAGGGGCCCAAATGGGAGATGGTCTATCAAGAGCAAGGCTAACCAATGGAGCATAAGACCTTAGGGTTAGCTTCATTGAAGACCTCCAATAATGTGTGTAAAAGTCCTTTGACCTTAGGTAAGCTAGGGCTGAGCTTGAGGTGGGAACCCGGCCCAAGCTCGAGGTGTTTGTCTTGCTTGAGGTGCATGTCGTGCTTGAGGTGTTTGCCTTGCTTGAGGTGCTTGATTAAGGTGAGCGAGGTGCTTGACTTTCTCCATGCTTGAGGTGCTTGACTTGCCGCTTGATTAAGGTGCTTGAGGTGCCTTGACATGCTTGCCTGAGATGCTTGTGGGAATGCCCCCTAGTCCAAGTGCTTTGTCATCCTTGATGACTAAGGTGCTTGAGCTCCTAAAGTCAAAAGCATCCCTACAAGAGGGGGGGCGAGCCCTTTTCCTAGGGATTAGAGAGAGAACATACACTATCACTCACAAGGGAAGCCCCAGCTTGAAGAGGCAGCAAGAACACATGTCAGGTCCCTTACCATGTTACCTTCATGTGTTGCTTGAAGCCTATTGGCTAGGCTTCATGTAAGGTCTCTGACCCGATCACAAGAGCACCCTTGTACCACGAAATGAATACAATGGAATAAGTTACTATTTTTAGCAGTTTTTCAGATTTTGTCAGTGTCATGATGTTTAGAATGTTATAAAGCTTGAATTTAAATAATTTTTGTGAAAAATTTCCAAAAATAGTAAGTTTTTGGTCACCCGACCCGTCCAGTCTTGACCGTCTCGAAAATCTGCACCCGTACCCCGAATTTGAAAAAAATGCATTTTCGGACCCCGGGGGCTACTAAATATGGCAGGTACTCGGGCCAGTACGCCTTAGTTAGAGCTTTGTATGGCAATTTACGGCGTCAAAATCCGATTCGTATGACCCGTTTTAGCCTAGAACCAAATTTCCTAAAAATTGTCCGGGGAGGCACCGGGGGCCCGGGACTGTGTGGGAACAGGTCCCAGGCCACTCCAGATCAGCTTTAGCAGCTAGGGGGCGCCCTCTTGCTTTGTGGGAGTCTTGGGAAAGCTGCCAAGCCTGCAACTCAGTCTCAGAACCAGTTAACCAAGCCAACCTGACACTTGGTGGGCAGAGAACTGGACTTGCCATGCTTAACTGGAGAAGCTCCCAGATGCATTTAGCAACCCAGATCGATTTTCAGCCTGTAGGAGCCTATTTAAAGACCTGCATACACACACACACACACACTTATGATCACACACACTCACACAGTGCATACACACACACCCACATACATTGGGGAGGTGCTGCCGAATCACACACCTATTGAAGAAGGAGCTAGGAGGGAGGTGCTGCCGAATTTTCATCTCAAGAGGCTCGATTAGTTCAGAAAGTCGAGAAGATTACCAGCTCTTAATCACGGTAACGACAGTTTAATTAATGCCATCTGTGAATCTTTTTCTCTACCATCTAAATCCCTTGTCTATTATGCTTATTCCTAGTCAAAAATCTCTATGACTACTCTCTAAATTCTCCTTATTCGTACTCTGTTATGTAATCATCATTCCATAGCTGAATTATCAGCCATTCTTCACTCTCGATTAATGATTAGAGCATAATTATCAGAATCTTCTCTCTCTAGATAGCATAGTAATTAATCGGTAAGCTAGTATTTGTGCAGATTGAAGAGAATCACTATTGTAATCACTCATTAACATTGTAGCTTAATTGAATTCATTTCTCGTATGCATTAAGACGTAATTAAGGAGAAATTAATCCGTCAATAAGTCTCTAAGAATTGGTTTTTCCTCACACATATGCATAGGGTAAATCTGCATCATCTAATTGCTAGGAAATAGTCTAATCATACTTAATCCAATTCTCTGGTAATTCCAATAATGAAATCCTAATTATTCTTGATCATGTAAGCCGAATAATTATCTTAGAGCCGGTTCCCATAGGATCATGTGCCATCCTTAATGATTGCTTTATGAAAGAAATCTAGACTCTCATATAGGAGGGATTAATTGATGTCACTAATCTATCCATTGGACTGTTATGATGCTGTGAACCTTAGCTCTTTCCCCAAGCTAATCATTTAAAGTAGTGAGAAATGGCCCCCGTTAAGAGGTCGCGCTTCGGTGGTGCCCATGATCGCGAAGCAGGAACGAGCAATGTCAACGGAAAGGGAAAGGCTCCCATGGACGAGCAAATACCGGCCATCTCACGGGCCATCGATGAAGAAGTGGAAGAGGTAGATCATATTTTTTTTCAAGTTGTTTAAATTAACATTGCATACGCTAGTTAGGAATGCTCATATCCCCAAACATGTTGGAGAAATCCGACGGAAACCTCGGCATTGAAATCATTATACATTAAGTTCTAAAGTAGGAAGGTAATGTTTGATGGGTATGCTGTTTGCAAGAGGAAAGAATGTCTGCTAGGGAAAATTTAGCTCGGCATGTTCATTTTATTTCCAATGTTGAATCAATCCTGACCCCCCTACTGATCACAGGGGGTAGAGTTCCTCGTTAAGGGCTCTTGAATCCACGACTTGCTTTCTATGCGGTGGATACCCACGACTTGCTTTCTATGTGGTGGGAACCCACGTCTTGCTTTCTATGCGGTGGGAGTGTCCATGACGTGCTTTCTATGCGGTGGACATACCTAGTTGTATGGGCAGCTAGGCGACAACGGGAGGAGTGAACTCTCGTTGGAGGGGGGATGTTGTACCTCCAGAACATTGGAATTTTTATGAATAAGTTTGAATAGAATTTTTACTAGAATTCTGTCTTGGTGTTGTTTGCAATACTCGTTGAAGGGCTGTTTTAACGAACCATGTGATTCGGAATTAAACAAGGAATATTTATGTTGAACAACCTTTGTGGTAGTAATTAGGTCACACGATGAAGTGTGAGTGTGGGGGTGGAAAGTGGGGGCTTGGCTCGGGTTGCCAATGCCTACGAGATGGGTGGTCTCGATTGGTCGGGAACTCTCTGTCCCCATAGTGCTTACTCGATATTAGTAATGCTCATTGCCCCTAGAGCGGGGAATTCTCGAGAGTACGTGCCTCTGAAACATGGGGAAAAAGGCACTCTGGGTTTCTCTCCTCTTGGAAGGTGGGTCTTAGGATCGCTAGATAGTTAAGTACGCTTCCCTTGCGAGGTGGAGCTAGATCTCGTTGCTAGTAGGCTCGAACTCGACTCACTTTGTGATGAGAGATCGTCCGCTAGTTGAACCCTGAACCATTTTGTTTGCTTCCGCTATAGATCTAGTGGCCACCAGGTTTACCATCAGATCCGTTGTTTAATACGACGGGGTGGGGACCTCACACCTGGTATCAGAGCTAAGCCTAGGTTAGGCTGGGAAAATAAAGTCGTATTGTTTGAACATTTAAAAGGAACTGAAAGTATATAGGTAGTTGATCCGAATTCCTTGCATTGGTGTTGCAGGAAGACCCCGTGCTCGAATATCGGAAGTTCCAAGTGTTTGAGCTTATTTATGAGCAAGCTCGAAGATCCCCTGTTTACCAGTTCAGGCGAGATGTCATGGAGATACTGTTGAAGGCTTATACGCCACACTCACTCGCATTGACAAAGGATGGGAACTTGATTGGACATTTCCAGGAGGGGTTTACTACATCAATGCTCGGAAGCTAGGATGCCTGGCTACCGACTTGAGGAAGATACGTTGGGGAGAAGAGTTGAGAGTGATAGAGATATTCTACTGCGGTGCCCACACGATTGGATCAGACTGTTTCGGGCAACTCCAACCAAACCATCAACGACTGGCTCTTGGAGAAGGTCACCAATGTGATCCCAGCAAACCGAGTCAAAACCTTTGGATTACTGAAAGCGGAACTCCGGCCCGACATCTTAGTTTATTATCCCCTCAAGAATGTGTATAAGAACTATTACACGAATGAAGTAGTGCATCATGTCAATACCATTTCCTAGGCGTATGTTATACGCAAATCCATAAAGCCATGTAATAAGCGGTCATCAGTCATTCTAAACCTTGAGGGGTTTCGATTGTAATAAATTTCCATCATTAAAGTGCTTTTTGTCTCTGAATCTCTGTCTCTTGATAAAGTGGAATTTTGAATTTTATTAAAGTCTCGTGTCTCTTGAAATTCAAGAAATGGTAGCAAGAATTTCGTATAACCCATGTAGGTACCGCCTGTTGCTCTGTATTCGGCAGCGCAAGAGAAGAAGCTTCTCCTCAAACAAGCCCAACCCCCGATCTTTAAGGGCGAGGGGGCAAATGTGGAGAGAGATGCGGAAGTATGGATGGAAGCCATGGACGATTACTTTGAAGCTGCGGGAACCCAACCCGTAAATCAGACCATGCTTGCGATGTTCCGCCTGACTGGCGATGCCAAGATATGGTGGAAGCAACATTGCAGGGACATGGATATTAAGGGATCTTCCCAGTCCTAGGAAGACATCAAAGCTGCAATAATGGGACGTTATTTACCACCTGCCTATAGGACCTTGAGAATGAATGAATTCTTTTCACTTCGGCAGCTGAATTCAACGGTCGAAGAGTACTATGCAAAGTTTGTCACTCTTCGGAGATATGCTCCTAAGATGACCTTGGAACAACAGGTGGCAAGGTTCTGTCAAGGACTAATCGATCCCTTGAACACTCGGCTGGAGGCTCTCAGACCGTCAACACTACAGGATGCCTTGTTGAGGTCTAAACCTCTAGCTCTCGAAGTACAAAAGGCTAATCAGAATAGGAGGAATCATTGGGCAAAGAGGGCAAGGAACACTGCTTGGGACAACAGACCAGCCAACCAAACCTATAACCAGCGCCCTATTGTGGCTACCACTACAACCATGGAGTTCCTTGATGTTCGATGCTATGGTTGCGGCGAGCATGGACACTACAGATCCAATTGCCCCAGGAACATTCATGCAACCAACGCCAATGCCATACCCTTGAATACCTGTGGGCGTGGCCAAGCTAATGGAAGAGGAGGACGCGGAAGAATGAACAGAGGGCAAGGGCGTGGAGCTACCGCCAGAGTAAATGCCGCAGTAGTTCAACCAACTGTGGGTGATGAAGCAGTGGAGAGAGCAACCCTACATGCTGCAATTGACAATCCCAATGGTTGCGAGCAATACGCAGTCATTCATACGCCAGGATCTCTCAGAGGTGAACAACTTAACTTCCTTATAGATTGTGGTAGTACTCTTTCATTTCTTTCACCCAGATGCATGAGGAAGCTTAAGCTAGATAAGTATCCATCAAGCAAGCTAGTTGTCGAGTTAGCAAACGGCAAGGAGGTAGTATCTCAACACTCTGCAGGCAAAATTGACTTTGATTTAGGGGGACACCCAACTTCTGCCCAATTTCGAACCCTACCCTTAGGATTATTTGATGGGATACTAGGGATGGACTGGCTAAAGCAAAATAGGGCCCACATACATTGTGCACAAGGGAATTTTACCTTTACAGATAACTTGGGTAATGAAGCCTTAATTCAGGGGGAAAATGGGAGACCTAAGGCTACTCTCATTAAGGCCAGCAGACTTTTGAAGGGACTAAGGAAGGGTCAACAAATGTATGCAGTTAAACTCAATAAGGTGGACCAATCAGATACCTCACTTCGACCAGACTGGCTGAGGGAGTATGATGACGTATTCCCCGAGGACCTTACGAATCTTCCACCACACAGAGAGGTAGATCATGAGATTGAGACTATCCCTGGGTGTGAACCTATCTCAATAAGACCTTATAAAATGTCACTTCCAGAGGCCATCGAACTCAAAGAACAACTTAGGCAACTCATTGAGCAAGGATTCATTCGACCCAGTACTTCTCCTTGGGGTGCTCCAGTTCTTTTCCAAAAGAAGAAGGATGGAACCTTAAGGCTATGCATAGACTATCGTGGATTGAACCAGGTAACTGTCAAGAACAAGTATCCAATTCCAAGGATTGACGAATTTTTAAACAGACTCCACGGCGCCAAAATATTTACAAAGATAGATCTAAGGTCAGGATATTACCAAATCAGGATCAAGGAATCAGATATTCCGAAGACAGCTTTCAATACTAGGTATGGGCACTACGAATTCACAGTAATGTCTTTTGGTCTAACAAATGCTCCTGCAAGCTTCAACCGACTTATGCAGGATATTTTCAGACCTTACCTGGATGATTTTGTCTTGGTTTTCTTTGATGACATTCTGATCTATTCCAAGGACGAGGCAGATCACGAAGATCATGTTCGCAAAGTACTTGATCTCCTTCGAGAACACCAGCTTTACGCTAAAGAGAGCAAGTGCACTTTTTGCTCACCAAAGGTAAACTATCTTGGATTTGTCATTTCGGCTGAAGGGATTTCAGTAGACCCAGACAAAGTCAAGGACATTGTTGACTGGCCTCAACCATCCACTGTCAATGAAGTAAGAGGATTTCTTGGAATAACGGGATGGTACAGGATTTTTGTCAAGGATTATGCACGTATTGCTGCACGTTTGACGGGACTCCTGAAGAAAGGAATGAGGATCGATTGGAAGACCGAGCACGAGTCTAGCTTTGCTAAGCTAAAAGAGTTCTTGGTCTCAGGTCCTATTTTAAAGCTTCCAGACTTCAGTAAAGAATTTGAAGTAGCGACAGACGCTAGCAAATTCGCTCTAGGTGGAGTTCTTACTCAAGAAGGAAGACCGGTGGCATATACTTCGCGAAAGCTGAGAGATCATGAGAAGAACTATCCTACTCATGATCTAGAACTTTTAGCAATTATTCATGCACTGAAGTTATGGAGACATTATCTGCTTGGACGCAAGTTTCAGTTGGTTACAGATCACAAGAGTTTAAAGTGGATTTTTACCCAACCCATTCTCAATATGCGACAATGGCGATGGATAGAGCTATTACAGGAATATGACCTTGACATAAAGTATAGACCAGGGAAGGAAAACGAAGTTGCAGATGGTCTTAGCCGAAAATCGTTTCTCGGAGCTATCTCTATTCCAAATAACCCTATCTGGGATAGAATCAAAGAAGCATCCCTCGAAGATCCAGAGTACCAACGTATGGCTTCATTAGTCCAGCAGAATAAGATGCCTGAAGCGAAAGATTACTCTCTTATGGGAGGATGTCTTTACTACAGACATAGACTCTGTGTACCCAGAGACCCAGTTTTAAAGAAGGCCATTCTATATGAAGCACACGATAGCCCTACATCCGGACACCCAGGCTATGCTAAAACTCTTCACGCCGTCAGAAGGAGTTATTTCTGGTCTGGAATGAAAGGAGACATACTTCGCTATGTGAGACAATGTCTTTCTTGTCAACGGATAAAGGCCGAAAGGATCAAATTACCAGGGCAACTTCAACCTCTTGACATACCCCAGATGAAGTTGGAATGCATCAGTATGGATTTTGTTACAGGGTTACCTTCTACAGGAGGTTATGATTCTGTTTTCGTGGTTGTTGATATGCTCACAAAAGTGGCTCATCTAATACCCGTAAAGACAACCTTTACTGCTTCAGATATTAGTCGGGTATTCATCAAGGAGATTTTTAGGTTACATGGTCTACCCAAGCGTATCGTCAGCAATAGAGATGCCAAGTTTACATCAAAATTTTGGACCTCTCTTTTCCAATCTATTGGGTCACAATTAGCCTTCAGCATAGCATATCATCCGCAGACTGATGGGCAAACCGAATGAGTTAATCAAGTCATCGAGGACATTCTCAGAGCCTATTGTTCGCAAGAACCAAAGAAGTGGTTACAATATCTACCTTTGGTAGAATATGCTTATAACTCTTCCGAACACAGAAGCATTGGAATGTCACCTTTCAAAGCTCTTTATGGACAGGACTGTTTAGCACCACTGAACTTTTCAGATCCAACCATCAGAGTAGAAGCCTCTAGAAAGATGTTAGAAGATATGGAAGCCCAGACTAGAGCCATTCGCCAGGACATTCAGGTAGCTCAGGATAGACAGAAGCACTATGCAGATAAGAATCGTTCGGACAGGACTTTCAAGGAAGGAGATAAGGTTTTTCTACGAGTCCGACCTAAGAAAAGCAACTTATCACTAGGCAGATATAAGAAGCTTATCCCAAGATATTGTGGACCATTTGAGATCGTTAAGGTTATAAGTGACCAGGCCTACAAGCTAAAGTTACCTGCAAACTTGAAGGTTCATGATGTATTCCATGTCAGCTTACTCAAACCCTATATTCCCAAACCTGATCAATTCCTGGACTCAGATCAGATAGTCATGCCAGCACAAGGAGTTCTCGAGCTCCAACCTGACTATGTACTTGAAACAAGAGAAAGAAAATTACGCAACAGAACTATCACAGAACATCTGGTAAAATGGAAGGATTACCCTGAAGAAGATGCAACTTGGGAAGACGAGTCGACGCTCTTAAAAGATTACCCAAACTCATTCTTGAGATGAGGACATTTCAAATTTTTCACGTTGGGGAGGTTGTAAGGTCTCTGACCCGATCACAAGAGCACCCTTGTACCACGAAATGAATACAATGGAATAAGTTACTATTTTTAGCAGTTTTTCAGATTCTGTCAGTGCCATGATGTTTAGAATGTTATAAAGCTTGAATTTAAATAATTTTTGTGAAAAATTTCCAAAAATAGTAAGTTTTTGGTCACCCGACCCGTCCAGTCTTGACCGTCTCGAAAATCTGCACCCGTACCCCGAATTTGAAAAAAATGCATTTTCGGACCCCGGGGGCTACTAAATATGGCAGGTACTCAGGCCAATACGCCTTAGTTAGAGCTTTGTATGGCAATTTACGGCGTCAAAATCCGATTCGTATGACCCGTTTTAGCCTAGAACCAAATTTCCTAAAAATTGTCCGGGGAGGCACCGGGGGCCCGGGACTGTGTGGGAACAAGTCCCAGGCCACTCCAGATCAGCTTTAGCAGCTAGGGGGCGCCCTCTTGCTTTGTGGGAGTCTTGGGAAAGCTGCCAAGCCTGCAACTCAGTCTCAGAACCAGTTAACCAAGCCAACCTGACACTTGGTGGGCAGAGAACTGGACTTGCCATGCTTAACTGGAGAAGCTCCCAGATGCATTTAGCAACCCAGATCGATTTTCAGCCTGTAGGAGCCTATTTAAAGACCTGCATACACACACACACACACTTATGATCACACACACTCACACAGTGCATACACACACACCCACATACATTGGGGAGGTGCTGCCGAATCACACACCTATTGAAGAAGGAGCTAGGAGGGAGGTGCTGCCGAATTTTCATCTCAAGAGGCTCGATTAGTTCAAAAAGTCGAGAAGATTACCAGCTCTTAATCACGGTAACGACAGTTTAATTAATGCCATCTGTGAATCTTTTTCTCTACCATCTAAATCCCTTGTCTATTATGCTTATTCCTAGTCAAAAATCTCTATGACTACTCTCTAAATTCTCCTTATTCGTACTCTATTATGTAATCATCATTCCATAGCTGAATTATCGACCATTCTTCACTCTCGATTAATGATTAGAGCATAATTATCAGAATCTTCTCTCTCTAGATAGCATAGAAATTAATCGGTAAGCTAGTATTTGTGCAGATTGAAGAGAATCACTATTGTAATCACTCATTAACATTGTAGCTTAATTGAATTCATTTCTCTTATGCATTAAGACGTAATTAAGGAGAAATTAATCCGTCAATAAGTCTCTAAGAATTGGTTTTTCCTCACACATATGCATAGGGTAAATCTGCATCATCTAATTGCTAGGAAATAGTCTAATCATACTTAATCCAATTCTCTGGTAATTCCAATAATGAAATCCTAATTATTCTTGATCATGTAAGCTGAATAATTATCTTAGAGCCGGTTCCCATAGGATCATGTGCCATCCTTAATGATTGCTTTATGAAAGAAATCTAGACTCTCATATAGGAGGGATTAATTGATGTCACTAATCTATCCATTGGACTGTTATGATGCTGTGAACCTTAGCTCTTTCCCCAAGCTAATCATTTAAAGTAGTGAGAAATGGCCCCCGTTAAGAGGTCGCGCTTCGGTGGTGCCCATGATCGCGAAGCAGGAACGAGCAATGTCAACGGAAAGGGAAAGGCTCCCATGGACGAGCAAATACCGGCCATCTCACGGGCCATCGATGAAGAAGTGGAAGAGGTAGATCATATTTTTTTTCAAGTTGTTTAAATTAACATTGCATACGCTAGTTAGGAATGCTCATATCCCCAAACATGTTGGAGAAATCCGACGGAAACCTCGGCATTGAAATCATTATACATTAAGTTCTAAAGTAGGAAGGTAATGTTTGATGGGTATGCTGTTTGCAAGAGGAAAGAATGTCTGCTAGGGAAAATTTAGCTCGGCATGTTCATTTTATTTCCAATGTTGAATCAATCCTGACCCCCCTACTGATCACAGGGGGTAGAGTTCCTCGTTAAGGGCTCTTGAATCCACGACTTGCTTTCTATGCGGTGGATACCCACGACTTGCTTTCTATGCGGTGGGAACCCACGTCTTGCTTTCTATGTGGTGGGAGTGTCCATGACGTGCTTTCTATGCGGTGGACATACCTAGTTGTATGGGCAGCTAGGCGACAACGGGAGGAGTGAACTCTCGCTGGAGGGGGGATGTTGTACCTCCAGAACATTGGAATTTTTATGAATAAGTTTGAGTTGAATTTTTACTAGAATTCTGTCTTGGTGTTGTTTGCAATACTGGTTGAAGGGCTGTTTTAACGAACCATGTGATTCGGAATTAAACAAGGAATATTTATGTTGAACAACCTTTGTGGTAGTAATTAGGTCACACGATGAAGTGTGAGTGTAGGGGTGGAAAGTGGGGGCTTGGCTCGGGTTGCCAATGCCTACGAGATGGGTGGTCCCGATTGGTCGGGAACTCTCTGTCCCCATAGTGCTTACTCGATATTAGTAATGCTCATTGCCCCTAGAGCGGGGAATTCTCGAGAGTATGTGCCTCTGAAACATGGGGAAAAAGGCACTCGGGGTTTCTCTCCTCTTGGAAGGTGGGTCTTAGGATCGCTAGATAGTTAAGTACGCTTCCCTTGCGAGGTGGAGCTAGATCTCGTTGCTAGTAGGCTCGAACTCGACTCGCTTTGTGATGAGAGATCTTCCGGTAGTTGAACCCTGAACCATTTTGTTTGCTTCTGCTATAGATCTAGTGGCCACCAGGTTTACCATCAGATCCGTTGTTTAATACGACGGGGTGGGGACCTCACACTTCACAGGGGTCCAATGATAAATTACTTGAATTATCTAATTGTTTTTGCATTTATCAAGTCCTCTCTCTGAAAGGGGAAAGGGGGACACTTGTCCCAAGGCTATCCCTGTTGCTTGTAATAGGCTCTGCTTGTGATTGGCTAGGCCTGGAGGGGTCCAATGAGCTTCAAGCATGAGCTACAAGGGGGGGTCGACCCAAGCAAGCTAGGGGGCTGCTTAGGGGGTATACTCACCCACAGACACTCACAAGCACTCTCATTGTGTACTATGCAAAGTGCAAGAGCTCCCTCTCCTTCTCCAAGCAAGTAGAGGTTGAGAGCCGACACCAACACTCTTGGCTATGGAGTGCAAATCCAACCAAGAGCCATGCTTCAATGCTTAAGCTTGCCATCTTCTTCTTCTTCATTACTATGCTATTATGTATGCTAGCAACAAGAGTATGATAAGTGAGGAACTAATTCTTTCTCCTACGAAATGTTTCTTCTTCCTCTTCCCTACCCTCATTCCCTGCTAGCTCTCTCCACCTTCAAAGGTGTTTGAGGTCTTGGGACTGAGGCTTGGGATAGTTAAAGCTTTCTTCAAGTTTATGTTATGTTTGTGATGCATGAAGCCTTCCATCTTCATGGCATCACCTAGGTCACAAGGAACACAAATACTGTATTGTAACAAGTCTCTCTTTATGGGAGAAATCATAATACAAATGCCTATTGGAGGGGGGACCGGCTCCACATAAATCCGGTCCTCAACTGTTGTCATGTTCTCTAAACTCTCTCTCTCTTGCAAAAGTATTGTCTATGCCAAGTTAACTAATTGCTATGATTATGTTGCTATCTTCAATTATGTCTACCCGCTATGCTCACAAAATCATTTCTTGAAAGTACTCGCATTAAATTCCGCTATTCTCAAATTGAATAGGCAAATTCCATTACATAGAGCTACAAATACACATCATGTATATAAAAGAGTGCATAATCCAAAGTACAACTCATATAGTGAAAGTGCACCTCACCGCATACAAGTGTGGTTTCGTGGGAGATGAGTCACCAATCCCACGGTGTAGCTTAAGTCTGGACGTGAGATAGTCAAGTAGATCAAGCTGCCCACTATCTTCTTGTACATAGTAGCATTTTCAAGCACTTGACCTCATCATTTCCCAACTTCAAATTCTAACCTAAAGGCATTGCAATTGACTGACAATCAGCCATACCATACTTTTTCAACATATCCAAAGCATATTGCCTTTGTGACAACCATACACCCTCTTCTGTGCGAATAATTTCAATGCCCAAGAAATATTGAAAGTCTTCCAAATCTTTCATCTCAAATTCTTGCAAAGTAGAGCATGTACACCCTCTACTTCAACCAAATTATCTCCTCCAATAATCAAATCATCCACATATATGCATATCACCATAATTCATGCCTCATTCTTGCGCACATACAATGAATGATCTGCATCAGACATTTCAAACCCTAATGAAATGAGGAATGCCACAATCCACTCATAGCAAGCTCTAGGTGCTTGCTTCATCCCATACAATGATTTCTTTAGCCTGCATACAAGGTCATGTAGCCTTATATTAGCATTATCTTGTGGCTCCTCCATATAAACAATTTCTTCCAAGTCTCAATTCAAAAATGCATTCTTTACATCCATTTTCTTCAACACCCATTTTAAAGCAATAGCCACTACAAAAAAAACACACGAATGGTATTCATCTTGGATACGGGACTGAACATCTCCTCATAAACAATACCATAAGTATGTGCATAACCTTTGGCCACAAGTCTAGACTTGTACCTACTCACACTGACATCAGCAATATGCTTTAATTTGTAAACCCACTTACATCCAATTGCCTTCAGACCCTTTGGTAAAGGAACCAATTCCCATGTTCCATTTGCATCAAGTGCAACCATCTCTTCATCCTCCATAGCTTGCCACCATTTTTCATCCTCAAAACATGTGGGTTCTACCTCCTTTGTAATCTATACCATAAATGCACAATGACGAGCCACATACTACTGTCATAAGTCAATCTGTACACATGATTTCTTACTCTTTCTGAACTACATGGTCCAGGATCATTTCTGCATGCTTTGTTCCTTGCTTGCATCCTTCTTGCACGTGGAGTGTTCACAGAGGGTATGCCAAACTCCTCATCTAAACTTTGCTCAGAACCACTGCTATCACCATCATCATGAACACACTCAAATTTGGTAGCTTAGCGACATCATCAACTTTTTCCTTCCCTTTCCTTGATACATTTGAAGAGTTTGCAGGACTCACTCTTTCACGTAGCCTTCCACTCCATGGATTCTTGCCATGACCTGCACTAGGTGACCCTTGCAGCCCACTCAAGAATTGTCACTATGCACCTATATTTTTTATAGCCACATTCTCTTTTGCATCAACCCCCATATCATCTTTTACATCAGCATACAAACTTGCCATTTCATAAAAAACAACATCCTTGTTCACCTTCACTTCACCCATGAAAAGATTGTAACACTTGTACCCTTTTCGCTCAAGGGAATAGCCAATGAAGACACATTTTTCTGCTTTTGGATCAAGCTTACTTCTTAGCTCATCCGGCACATGCACATAACCAATACATTAAAACACTTCAAAAGAAACTACATTTGATTTCTCACCACAAAACTTCTCCTCCGGTGCCATATCATGCACTGTAGCAGTAGGGGTCCTATTCGTAATGTACACAGCTATAGTAATTGCCTCAACCCAATAACAATGCGGCATATTCTTTTCATTCATCAATGTTCTAGCAATTTTTACAATGTTCACATTCTTCCACTCAACAACACCATTTTGTTGTAGAATATACCCGCATGAATATTGTCTCTAAATTTCTTGCTTTTTCAAAAAACCATTGAATTCATTGGCAAAGTATCGTCCCCCTCCATCTGACCTCAGACACTTTACATGTTTCCCAGTCTGTTTTTTCAACCATAATGTTAGAACTCTGGAAGTGCATAAACACCTCACTTTTTTGCTTCATGAAGTAGACCCATATCTTCCTCGTATGGTCATCAATGAATCTCACATAATATCTGCATCCACTCATAGATGCAGTCTTTGTCGGACCCCAAATATCTGTATGCACTGAATCTAATGCATTCTTGCTTACATGCTTATCACAAGAAAAAGATATTTTTGCCTGCTTTCCAAATTGACAGGCTTCACAAACTTTTTACATTTCAACAACTTTAAACGTTGTCAAACATGTAACCATCTCTTTAGTTTGCATCATTTTCAGCCTCTGCTAATTTACATGACCAATACGGTTGTGCCAAATCTCAATATTTGCAACAACTCCTACACCTCGTGCAAATATGGTAGCATTTACCTTGGGCACATTTACATACAAAGTAAACATTCTGTCCACTTTATTTCCTTGTGCAACCAACCTTCCATTCTTCTTATGCTCTTTGACAAATAGACCATTGGAGTTAAACCTGACCTACAAACCCTGCTCAACCATCTGCCCAACAGAAACCAAATTCTTTGTAATGGTGGGTACATGCAGTATATCAGCAAGGTACTTCACTTTACCATCTGTCATAGACAATGACACATTTTCTATATGCATAATGGGATGTGCAGTAACATCCCCCATTTATACATAACCATGACTTGTAAAGTCTACATTTCCTTAAACCATTCACCATGACTGGTCATGTGATTCAATGCACCAGAATCCATATACTAGACATTATCACTGGATTTTACCACATTTGTAGACATGGTACTCAACATGTGTTGCACCACAAATATCCTCTTAGGCTCATCTACATTTTTGATGGTAGTTGCGTAGTTTTTTTGCTGACTTCTGTGTTTGGACAGTCACATTGAAAGTGATTATGTCTTCCACAACCCCAACATACTGGATTTCCATGTTGACCTGCATTATTGCATTGCACATGCCCACGACCTCTTGGACTTCCCCTTCCTTGAAATTTTCCTCAACCACTTGTGTGATGACCCTCATCGTTATTTTGCTATTGTGTTAAGTAGTTTCCTCTTCCATGGCCTCCTCAACGACCTGCACCATGTCCTCTTACTCTTCCACTATTGTTGAAAAGGACCTGCTCAGAATTGTTTCTTCCTTGAAAAGAGGAGTCTTGCTCAAGTTCCTTTTCTTCCATAATCAATAAGGACACCAAATAAGTAAACAAGTAAATGTTCTCTCAAAGATGGATACCAGTCTTGAACTGCTTATACTCTAGACCTAAGCCTTGCAGACACGCTTCAACTTTGTTATCATCATCAACTGTAACACCAATTGATGCAAGTGACTCACATATGATCTTTATCTTCAACGAATAGTCATTGATGGACATGTTTTTCTTCTGCACTGTATTCAACTCAATCTTCAACTATAGCTTCCTTGCCTTTGTGTTGATCACATCCAATGATAGTGCGGTCTCCCAAGCCTCCTTCGGAGCATGAGCATCTTGTATATGCCCAATCATAGTGTCATGCACACTCACAGAAAGTCAGTACATGATTTTTCAAGCTCCTTGGTTCTAATCTTTGAATATCTTTATCTGCACAATACTTGCATCTTCCTTTGGTAATGGTGGTGCTATCTCATGCGCTCCATCAATGTAGTCCCAATAACCTTTACCCGTAAGAAAATTGCTCAGACACAACCGAGCTCTGATACCATGTTAAGAGATAGACAAGAAGAGAGAGCTTGAGCTCTTGCAAGCACGTGCGCACACACACACACACATAGATGGAGGCAAAGAGACTGTACTTCTTCTTCTTCACTTACTCAACATAAGAGGTCTACAAAACATAAGGAAAAAATACAGCATAAAGTGAAACTAGTACAACCTCTAGTGTAAACCGAGTGAGCGAGTGAGTAGATAAGCGTGTCATCACTTCGGTAGGTAGACCAGCTTGGTGTATTACATATGTGTATCACTGGCAAAGATATGCATATCCACCAAGGCACGCCAATGATGATGACTATTAGTGGTAGTCATCCAAGAGACATACATGTTGAGCTTGACATCTAAACAAGATATGCACGCTTATGATCATGTTTGTGGTAAATGCGTCTCCCAAGCACCAAGTAGAACTTGTCAATCTACTTTGGAGTATTGATATGGACTATAGAGTAGACATGCTTACGGCAACTAAGTCTCCCAAGCACCAAATGGACTAGTCATCCATTTTGGAAAGATGCCGCTGTGTAAAAAGGGATCCTCTACCCAACTATGCTTTATCTTCCCTACCTCATAGTCGAGGATGACTATGCTGTCAAGGGAGAGGAGGTAATGTCATAAAATTTAATATCTAACTTTCTCAAATTATTTTCTCATCTTAAACTGGCCATTTAAAATGGGGAGATCCAAAGACCAAGAGTTAGTATATTAACATGTGTAGGGTAATCTTGAAAGGTTAGTGTTGAAGTCCTTTAGGCCTAGGATCAATGGGAAATACTACTGCCAACACTAGGTATTTTAGACCTTTTAATACTAAGTCTAAAAATGCAATGGACCCCAAGTGGGTCAAGTGGCACCCCCCACTTGCATTGGGCAAGCCCTAAGTATAGGGAGATGAGAGAGAATGAGCAATCCCAAAGATCAAGCAAGATTTTTTGAGCGACTCAAAAATCGAGCAAAACCAACCAATTAAATAAGAGGATCTTGGAAGCTTCAATATTGAGAAAATAAACCCAAAGACAAAGGTGATGGGTTAAGGTCTCCACTTTTCTAGCTTCAAGGAAATGAACTCAAAGCTTCAGGAGAAAGTATCTATACTCTTTATAATGCAGCTTAAAATTTTCAAGGAAGGAGAGGGCATCCACGTGTCACTCTCTGGTTCATTTCAAACAACACCTTACAAAACATCTAATCTAAAATGCAAAAGTAAAGGGTAAGAGTGTAAGAAATGACAGCTTTTCAGAATGTAAGAAGTGAAAAGCCTTTTCAAATGTAAAGTAAAGAGACTTTCTATTCCACGTCAAAAAAAATGTTGAAGTTTGATTGCACATAACAAAAAGGGGATAACTTTAGTGGAGGTTTTGTTACTTAATGCGAATTTACTTTTTGAAGATATAACAAAAAAAGAAAAATTTTAGTGATTTTTTTTGTTTAATGGAAATGTAATTTTTGAAGGTGTATTTGGTTTTATCTTTTAAAGGGGCTTTTTTCAAGACCAATATTGATATGTTTTAGAAAATTTTGGAAGTATGTATCTTTTTAAAGAACTTGAGAAAAAGAAAAAAGCTCGCGTAACGTCGACTTGGGCTTGTCTCGCTTTGAGGACATGCATGACTTGCAAATGCAGGGATCGTTATCCACATTCACATTATTGACCATGAGAGAGAGGGAGAGAGAGACTACCACATTGCTTGTGTGTTTATGTGTGTGAGAGAGAGAGAGAGACCATCACATTGCATGTGTGCATACACATGTACATTTATGAGGGGGAGAGAGAGAAAGAAAGATTTTACCATTGAGCTCGCGCACTTTTCAAAATTTCATGATATTATTTTTTGGCATTAGTGTATTTTTTAAAGGAAAGCTAAAGTTTTTCACCCATAGAAAATAGATTAAATGCCCGACAAAGACCAACCCTCACATTAACACCCCAAATGGGTAGAGAGATTTTTCAGTTGATGGACCTCTTACCAATTCTTGGATATTTTGTTCTTTTCATTTTTAAGAGTTAACATGTGGGCTATGCTTAAAAATCTATAAATTCCTTAAATTTTGGCAGACAAGGGTGCCAATCTAAAATCAACGAAAGAGAACACCCCAAATGGGTAGAGAGATTTCCCAGTTGATGG
>NC_140937.1:47065305-47120305 GCF_014529385.1 Adiantum capillus-veneris
TTTTAAAAACATGGGATAATTATCTCCTTAACAGAAAAATAATATAGGTATTTAGTTAAGCCAATATAGATTGATTTTAGCTAAAAATAAAAGGGAAAAACTAGCTAGTCAAGTTAGATAATTAGAAGATATCTATTAGAGTTAGTAAACATCAAAAGTAAGCCGTGATAATTATCTTATGGTAAGAAAATTAATATAGCTATTTAACTAAGCAAAAATAAGTTGATTTTAAATGAAAAAAAGAGAAAAAATAGCTACTCACGTTAGATAATTATAGAATATTTATCAAAGTTAGTAAACATCATAAGTAAATCATGATAATTTAGCTTATGGTAAGAAAATTAATATATCTATTTAATTAAGCCAAAATAAATTGATATGAACTAAAAATAAAAGAAAAAAATTAGTTAATCAAGTTTGATAACTATAAGATATTGTTTAGAGTTAGTAAATTTTATAAATAAGCCATGAGAATTAGCTTATAGTCAAAAAGTTAATTTAGCTATTCAATTAAGCCAAAACAGACTGATTTTAAATAAAAAGAAAAAGAAGAAATTAGCCAATCAAGTTAGATAATTATAAAATATTTTCAGAGTCAATAAACATCATAAATAAGCCATGATAATTGACTTATGGTCAAAAAAATAATCTAGCTATTTAATCAAGCCAAAATAGATTGATTTTAGATAAACTTTAAAAGAGAAAATTAGATAAATAACCAAAGCTAGAAAACATCATCATCTAGTTTTGATAATTATAACATAATTTTGTTGTTAGTTAAAGTAATTATAAGACTAAAAACCGTATTTTAAGATAAAAATTTATTGGGATAAATAAAAATTAATGTTAGAAGTATAAAACATTAATATGAAGTTGAGGAAATTTAATCTTCTAAAGATAATGAATATAATAAATATTAAGCCTAAAATAAGCAGATTTGAAGATTAATAAAGATGGAGAAATTAGGAAAAAGATGTAAATATTTATAAGAAAATTAAAAGAGCTTAGAAAACCCTTAAGGAAGCTATGATAAAGTCATCTTATTCATATAAGCAAATAAGATTTTACTAGGTCAAGAAATCACCATCTAGGACTACAAATTTAACCTTAGCAGGGTTAAAAAGAGGAATTAGATTGAATACGAAGGTTAAGTCAGGTTTTTGGATGATTTACCTATTAAATAGACGTCCTTTTTTATAATGATAAGACGTCATAGCACCAAAAAGGACCCGAGCCAATCCTCAATCTGTGATGATGAGGATAGTATTCCTAAAAGAGCTAGAGCGCCGCATGACGACGAGGCCGGGCCTAGTAGTAGGCCTACTGATGAGAGAATTCAAGCTCCAGCAATGCAGCAAATGCCCTACCAGTCCCAGGTGGGTCTTCATTATAATTTAAGTTTGAATAATTCAGGTTTTTCTCTAAATATTAACATTACATACGTAAAAGAGGGAGTAAGGAATTAGGAAAACTAAAAGTGGTTAAAAACGGAAGACATCTTCCAAGAAACCAACATGCACTTGTTTGTAATTTAGGAAAGAAATGTTTGGATTAGCCTGGATTGAACTAGGAAAGATATGTTTGATCATCCTTAAGACAGCTTGTCTCAAGACACCTCTGACTCCTTGGTATAAATTTATGAATAATGATGGCTTTTCAACCACGGAAAAGTCGGTTACCCCCCATCAACGATAAGTTTCTACTCCGCGCCATGTCTTGATGGTTCTACATAAGTTAGGATACCATGTTTATCCTAGGGGGAGCGCCCGATTGTATGGGCAATTGGTTTGGCGTATGTGCGCCCTGAACTTTGAGTGATGGGTTTCCACCCTGGATTATGAATAAGGAATAGGTGCAGTTTGTTTCACCCTTAGGTGGTCTTGAGACAAGAAGAGTACTGTTCATGGTTATTATGGTCAATATTTTGATTAATAGAACCATGTCTTAAGTTTAAAGAAGTCTATTTGCTAAAGGGGTGCTTTTCTTTAATACTTGATTAAAGGAATCCCTGTGAGACGGAAAGTTAAAAGAAACCATTATTTTAAATGTTAAAACAATGTGATAGTAATTAGAAAGCAAAAGAATCATGTGTGAGTGCGGGGTGGTAAGTGGGGATTGACTAAGGATGTCAATCATGGACGGGTGGACCTGATGAGTCAGATAACTATCCATCCCCGCACACTAAGAACATTTAGAAAACTTCTCCAATTGGAAGAGGAGTTCACCAGCGACTGTGCCCTCACATATGTGTCTCGTTTTCGTTGTGAGGCAGGACTAGGTATTCTTCTAGAGCTATAGACCCAAGCCATTATCAATGGTAAAGGTCTATTCCATGGACCCTTCTTACTTAGAGACTCTGACTTTTAATAGGCCTAGAGACCTGCCAAGGACCCTATCCCAATTTTGGTATTGGTGGGTTGGGGATCTCACATGATGCAAATCAAGAACATCCTAATCACACTCCTATTTCGTGCAAATATAAAGGAAATAGAAGGAAGATCCCACCAAGGCAAAGAGAGAGCTCAAAACCATGAAAGTAGAACAAATGATGGACCCACTCATTTTAAGTACAAAGGCAAGCGTAATTTACCCTTGCACATACAAAAATTTATTCACTACTGCACAACAACCACTACAAATGTACACAAATTTCTCCAAATCCTTCTGCTTTGTTTGCAACAACGAGCAAAATCACCAAAGGCGAGTAAGTTTTGAACTCGGCATATCGAGGATCATAACCTTTGTTTATTTTTCATCTCCATCCCCAACAATTATTATAGATTTTCCTTTTTCTTTTGAAAAAAATGTTGGCATAGACTCTCTACTACTAGGTCTTGTTGGGGTATAGGCGTTTGTGCCTTGCCCGACCGCCCAGAGTCTGGGCGCCCACTGACTTGTATACCTTATACATAGCATAAGTGTATAGGGGGCTGCTCACTCTTTGAGTCTCCCCACCCACATCGTGTGTGTCTCTCCTTCTCTCTCTCTCACTCTCCGTCTGTGGTGCTCCCCGCTCCCCTTCAATTGGTATCAGAGCTATGGTGACCGCGGAGAGCACGACGGCTTTGAGAGCTTCGAGACTATAGCTCGCGCGATAGCTCGCTCTCTCCCGACGATGGAGTTCGATCGTGGAGTTTCATGGAGAGCCATTTTAGCTTGAGGAGCATTGTCTTTGGAGCTTAGGAGCTTGGTGTGGTCAAGCTTGGTCGAGGAGGCGGTTGCGGCTTCCTTGGTGAGAGGAGCTTTTGAGCTCAGTGGAGCTCGTTAGAGAAGTGCTCGGCGGAGGAGAGCTTGACATTCGAGTGCTTGGATGCTGTTGTGGCAGAGCTCTTGTGTTGGAGCTTGCATTGAGAGGACATTGCATCACGCAGAGTGAAGCAGGAGCAGGTTCAAGACTGTGTGCAGCTCGTTTTTGCCATTTTCGGGCTCTAAAACGCAGTTTTTTGCGTAGCTCCGTCATACAGAGTCAGATCTACATGATCCATGAGTCTAGGTCAGGGTTTTGGCACGCTCCGGACGCGATGGTGATGTCTATTTTCTGAAATTCTGCTTTGAATTACAGCAGGTACAGCAGCAGGTTTATTTGTGCACTTTCGGGTCCCAAAAACACTGTTTTTGGTATATCTCACACACACGGAGTATTTACTGCAGCAACCAGCAAATTCATAGGTGTACACAGGTTTTTGGATATGCATTTGTTCAGAGAGCCACTCATGCGAGAGTGAGCTATGTTGCCATGGTCTTGGCGGTTTATGTATGCCATATATGGATTTGTGTATTTGTTTGTGGCTGAGATTATTTGAGATTTGGCTCAATTTATAGAAGAAACTCTGTTGGATTTTATCCAGGTTCTCACCATAGCTTCTACGTATCCGTAGGTTGCTCTTTGACAGTTTAGTGGTTGAGTTTACTCCCACTTTGACAGGTGATTTTCAGTCATCATTTGGTTGGAGTTTGGAGTCACTTGTGTATGCCCTTGTGTGCCGTATTTCGCATTGCGCATAGCGACAGATCTTGCAAGGTTTTGTGAAATGTTGCTATAGTTATCTGGCAGACATTTGGTCATCGATTGAAAGGTATTTTGGCAGCAATCATCACTCACATGTATGTCATTTGAGGTGCCGTTGAGTGGTACTCCGGCAAGAGCGGGTATGCTCATATGTATGACTTTGTGAGAAGATTCCGGTCGAGTTTATTCCCGGATTGGCCATTGTGGCATATATTATTGTCTCTTTGAGGCTTACTGTTGAGATTTTGCTCCAGTTACAAAGGAGACTCTGCCAAAATTTTGTCAGATATTTATGCGCGATTGAGTCATATTGACTTGTGATTTTGTGCAAGGTTTTGCACGGTTATTGGTGCAATTTTGCATCAGGTTTTGAGCCATATTTGCAGACTTTTGCTGATGCGATTCGACCCAGTTTAGGGTTGATTTGGTTGACATTTGCTACTCATTGTTGGTTGCTCTTTTGCGAGCATTATGGCTGATTTTTCATTTGACTTCCAGCGTTATGGTCTGACACAGTTTGATGGTGCAAATTTTGTTGCTTGGAAGGAGCATATGCTTGTTGCATTGGCGGATTTGGGGCAGGATAAACCCTTGTGTGGTTTATCGGCGAAGCCCAAGTCTATGCGTGATGATGATTGGCGGGATCTTGATGAGTTAGCAATGTTTACGATTCGTTTGCATCTGGTTGAGTCTGTTGACAGGCAGGTCTCGAGGGAGACTACAACTCATGCTTTATGGCAGAGTTTACATGCTATGTACGCGACATCCATGTCTACAGGGGAGTCTAGTCCCACTTCTATGTCCATGGGACAGATTGGTCCCACACGCAAGTCTCGACGGCATAGAGACTTGACATGTTGGCATTGTGGACATAGAGGGCACATTAGGCGTCGATGTTTCAGGCGTTTGAGACAACGGAGGCGACAGATGCGTGATGCAGATTTGGGCATGACAGATGCTAGTGAGATCAGTACGGTGGTTACTGAGTATGCTTGTGACGACGATGTCACATTTACATCTAGCTTGTCTTCAGACGATCTTATGTCTACGGATTGCATATCGGATTGCACATTGTCTTCATATTGGTTACTAGATTCAGATGCTACTTTCCATGTCACGTCGCATCGTGAGTGGTTTAGCACGTTTTCTAGTGGGAGACTTGGTTGTGTGCACATGGCTGATGGTTTTTTGTATGACATTGAGGGTGCAGGAGACGTATGTTTGTCCTTGCCCAGTGGTATGAGATTTACCCTACGTCATGTGCATTATGTGCCAGATCTGAGACGGGATTTGATCTCAGTCAGACAGTTACGGGATAGTGGATGTCAGATTTCGCTATGAGAGCAAGATTTTGTGATGCATTTGGGTTCGCTAGTGATTGCGAGAGGTGCCAGGAGTGGTACAGGTTACCCATTGCATGTGGATCACGAGAGAGACGATGTTGTCTCTGTGATCACGCAGCCAGGTAGAGAGCGAGAGAGCAGGCGAGTCTCTTTTGCTTGTGGGTTGCAGGATGCTTTGCATGCAGTGCAGAGTAGTGAGCTCGTTGTGCACACAGTTGGTGGGGCACGACTTGAGCAGTCACACAGAGAGGTGACAGAGTCAGACATGCATGCTTTGCTAGTGACTGAGCAAAGCAGAGAGTCAGTTGTGCGAGATACTTCTATGCAGGATAGACAGGTAGAGCGGTCTTGCTCTAGTGAGTCACGACAGGAGGACGTTGTGCAAGAGTCTATGCATACGGAGTTAGAGCATGAGAGCTCTAGTGAGTCACAGCAGATTGAGTGGTCATGTTTGCAGTGCATGATTGCAAAGGAGACTCAGATGTCAGTGATTATGCAATCATTCCTTTCTATGCTCGACAGTGAGCATGGGGATATAGTTGTGCAGGATATGTCTTCCAGCAGACACCTAGAGCAGCTGGTTTGCTCTGAGGTTGCACGACAGGTTGATGCGTCTTTTGTGGACAGCCAGGAGATGCATGTGGCTGACACGCCTTGTCAGTCAGAGATGCCTATTGCCAGGGATATATATGTTGATGCATGCTCCGTAGAGCTAGCAGCGTCCGCTAGCATTGCATCGGCATTCGGTGGTCTCATGTATGAGATGTTGATCTTGAGACCGGATATCGCGGCTGCAGTGGGAGCATTTGCAGTTGGGGTTGTCAGTCGTTTGTTGACTGATGATGGCATAGTGCACGAGGGAGATATGCAGGTATTGCGTACATACTTGCAGTACGTGTGCGGTACGTCTGGTGGTGTATGGACTTACACGGGAGCAGGACAGCCGGATGCACACGATCACAGTCAGCCAGTGGGCGTCGGTTGAGAGCGGTATTCTCTCACCTTTTGTAGTCTTTAGACTAGGTTCCCTTGCGTAAAGGCACAGTCGCCTTTAAGTGGGAGGTTGTTGGGGTATAGGCGTCTGTGCCTTGCCCGACCGCCCAGAGTCTGGGCGCCCACTGACTTGTATACCTTATACATAGCATAAGTGTATAGGGGGCTGCTCACTCTTTGAGTCTCCCCACCCACATCGTGTGTGTCTCTCCTTCTCTCTCTCTCACTCTCCGTCCGTGGTGCTCCCCGATCCCCTTCAGGTCTTCCTTTATTTTATTCAATTCTTTCGGAGATTCCTCCCAACTTCAGTGTACCTTCACTCACCAAAAGGAAGCAACCAGAATCGAACATGCACAGGTTGAAAGTTACCACTTTAGAGCTGCTCTCATGGACAACTAATCACCCACGCTATCGTGATGTGCTCTGTCTTAAATTTTTACATTAAAAAACATTAACACAGGACAGATCTGTGCCTACGTCCTACGAGCCAGCGCGACCTGCCCCGCCTTCACTGCCACCTCGCAGCCCTGTCGTTTGTTCGGCTTCTCCCCTGCCTTCACTGCCACTTCATGGCCCTGTCGTCTGTTCGGCTTCTCCCTCGCCTTCACTGCCACTTCGCGGCCCTACCTCGGCGAATTTTCTCCAACCTGAAGCACTTCTCTCTCTCTCTCTCTCTCTCTCTCTCTCTCTCTCTCTCTCTCTCTCTCTCTCTCTCTCTAGTCTCTCTCTCTCTCGTCTTTCTCTCTCTCTTTGCGGGCGGCGTCCTCAGAATTCGCTTCAAAATAATCTACACATATTCATCTCTTCTTCTCCATTTTCTACAATTGGGTACCCCCTACTCCAATAAGAAAAACAATCCATTGACTGATTGAATTTTATTGCCACACAAGTATTTGAATTTGAACTTTTTTGGTAACTTGGGCCACTAATATGTCCTGCCAATTTTGACACCATTTGTATTAGTGCGAATCTAAGTAGATCCCTTGGAGGATGGGAAAAGGAAAGCAAAAGGACAAATTTGGTTTGTATGCAAAATGGCATACTCGGTCCAACAGCCTTTCATTAATTAATTAGTGAACGAGATTCCGTTTCGCCCTAACATTGAGGGATTCTCCCCGGTTCATGCGTAGCGATATCGTCGCCGCTCGCAATCGACAGAGCAGGCCCCTCCATCCACCGCCATGGCGACCTCAGCCCCTGCCCCCATATCGAATCTCCCACCGTCTACATCTGATGTCGCCACCTCCACTGCATCTTTGTGCAAAGCCCTGAGCCTGTTGCCTGCAATCAACGCGGAAGAGAGAGAGAGAGAGAGAGAGAGAGAGAGAAGACCCTGGTTTCACTGCTCCGCCTCCCGCTAACACACCTGGCCACCAAGGATGTGGGCTCAGCCCGATCACCAAAGGGCCATCGAGGCCTCAAGTGTGCAATAGAGAGAGACAGAGAATAATTAAATGTCTCTCCTGCTATCTCTGTGCCGCATTGCATTCACCAGGCCTGCGAGGTTTGCCTTTCCGTCTGCACCATCGACCCCTCTCTGTGCAGGTGACGGAGAGACAGAGGAGCCAAAAAAATGCCCTCCCTCGCATTCGCTGTCGAGCCGCGAAAAATCGATCCTCTCTCTCTCTCTCTCTCTCTTTTCTCCACACGTGTCCTCCCTCCCTCTTTTCTCCTCAAAAATGTCAAGAGCATCTCACCATATTCTAGCTAATTAGACGTGCTTGCAAGATTGGGACAACATATGGCTAACTCGCTTTTAAGATTGTGTATTAATTCACTAATTTAGACGAAAGAGAATGTTTTGAATAGAGATGTTTTTGGGATTGAGGTTACACATGGCAAACTGTCATTTTCCAATTGAATGTGTGTGTGAGAGAGTGATTTTTTTTTTTGTGCGCTCTATCTGCGTGTGCGACAGACGACGTTGAAGGAGCTCAGGGCACTTTGAGTGCTTTATGGGAAAATGCCTCAATGCGTGCAGTTCTCCAAAGGTGGGGAACGCAGAATCGACCTAGGGCGAAGCTGTTGAAGGAGTGGGGATGAGCGATAGGCGATGCGCAAACACAAGAAGATTTAGAAATTTTCTCACATAGGAAAACAAAGGCTTTTTTTGTATTTTCAATACAATGCATAACATCATGAGCTTCTGCTCGAGAGGCACCGCATACCTAGCTAGGTACGATTGGAGGTTGGGGACCCCCAGCCCTCCCACCGGGCCGGCGGTCCCCTGCCCCCAATCGTACCTAGCTAGGTATGCGGTGCCTCCCTCACAGAAGCTCACGATGTTGAGGTAAGTCACAATGTGAGAGTTATTGTCCAAAACTTCTTGTGAACGCAACAATGAGCTGAGGTAGGGGTTAGATTCCATGTTTGTGCATATTCGAGTCTAACTTCTCTCTTTTAGAGAAATCAAGTGAGTTCAAAGGTTGAGTAGTAGGTGCCCAAAACTACTTTTTTAGGAAAATCCATTCAGGGTGGGAAAAAAAGGGAAAGGAGAGGGGGGGGGGGACCTAGGGGTTTTTTTTTTTTTTTTGTTGGGGGGGGGGGGGGGGGGGGGGGGGAGGGTTATTGATTTTTTTTTAATGCTTAAAGGGACCCATAGGGCAGCATATAGCCTAGTGGTTAAAGTTAAGCTTTATACATCTCTATGTGACGAGGTCAAATCCTACCCATTGGGATTGATTTTAAATCGGAGCTGCAAGGAGATGCTAATTGGAGATGCTAAAAATCTCCTTGGATTCTTGTATAGCTTTCAGGCACAAAAAAAAAAGGGGCAGATGACGCGTAGGAAAAGAGAGAGAGAGATCTTCTTATGAAAATCCACAACTTCTTTGAAAATTTTTTAATCTCACTCGGATTAAGGGTGTTTTGGGAATTTTGGAAAATTTGAAGGGCATTTTGACCCCACACGATAGAGTTGGCCCGAGCTTGGCGGAGTGTAGACATGTGGTTGCAAGGAGAGAAAGGTGCAAGGCAGCGAGGAGCCGGGTAGAGGGTAGGGTCTCGGTGCTCTCTTGTTCTATCGGTCTCTCTCTCTCTCTCTCTCTCTCTCTCTCTCTCGTGCTGCACCGGGAGACGCAGGAATGAATCACCGATTGTCAGAGATGCAGGCCCTTCTCCAGAGTGCATGAACCTCTCTCTCTCTCTCTCTCTCTCTCTCTCCTATCTTGGTGCATTTTTTGTGCACGCACTGTCTTCTGCCCCTTGCTTGTGCTTGTGCGTCACGCATTGTCCCTCAACCTTGGTAATGGAGCCGGTACTAGTGGCAAAAGTTTTTTTGGTTTACAATGCGTTCGGGGGTGAGAAGGTGGAAGGGAGAGAGACAGAGAGACAGGCGAGGATCCTCTATCTCCTCCTTGGTATAGCCATGGCGTATTGTACTCTTGATGTCACCATCGTCTTGGCATGCAAGGCCAATCCTGCCTGATGAAAGAGATATCCAGGAACAGAGGAGGAGTGGCGCTCATTCCAGGAAGGGTTGGAGTGGCCATCTTTGTCTACGCAAGAGCATAGCGTTGCATCTTGTCGAAAGGGGTAAGGGTGGGCATTCTTGAAAGGCCGAGCTTATTGTGGTGTTCACTATGCAGCAAGGCCTTGGAGATAGGGCATGTGTGTGGCATCTCACAGAGTACAGCGCCTTTCTGGCCAACAACTGTGCCTTTTCTGTGTGTCTGTTGTTCATTGCATGGCGAGGGAAGGGAAAGCGCCAACCGACTGTGTCAGAAACGGCCATGCGCCCTTGCCGGGGGAGGAAAGGGGAGGTAGACCACTTTTGCTTTAAAATCGTTAGATTCCCTTGGAATCTTCATGGCAAATTAATTAATGGATGCAATTTCGACCGAGTAGGTAGGTTGAGTATTTGTCCCAATCTTGCAAGCACGTCTAATTAGCCAGAATATGGTGAGATGCTCTTGACATTTTTGAGGAGAAAAGAAGGAGGGAGGACACGTGTGAAGAAAAGAGAGAGAGAGAGAGAGAGAGGATCGATTTTTCGCGGCTCGACAACGAATGCGAGGGAGGGCATTTTTTTGGCTCTTCTGTCTCTCCGTTGCCTACGCAGAGAGGGGTCGATGGTGCAGACGGAAAGGCAAACCTCGCAGGCCTGGTGAATGCAAGGCGGCACAGAGGTAGCAAGAGAGGCATTTAATTTTTCTCCGTCTCTCTCTATTGCACACTTGAGGCCTCGATGGCCCTTTGGTGATCGGGCTGAGCCCACGTCCTTGGTGGCCAAGTGTGTTAGCGGGAGGCGGAGCAGTGAAACCAAGGGCTCTCTCTCTCTCTCTCTCTCTCTCTCTCTCTCTCTCTCTTCTGCATTGATTGCAGGCAGCAGGCTCAGGGCCTTGTGCAAAGATGCAGTGGAGGTGGCAGTATCAAATGTAGACGGTGGGAGATTCGATATGGGGGCAGGGGCCGAGGTCACCATGGCGGTGGACGGAGGGGCCTGCTCTGTCGACTGCAAGCGGCGACGACATCGCTACGCATGAACTGGGGAGAATCCCTCAATGTTAGGGCGAAACGGAATCTCGTTCACTAACTAATTAATGAAAGGTTTGATTAAGGCTGAGAGTGGGACATAACGATGGTTGGGAGGAATCTCTTGAAAGTCTAAATAAAATATGAGAGTTGCCAGCAGGAGTTCGTCCCCACAATTTTTTTGCAAGCATAAATAGGCCTTTGATATGTCCTTCTACACTACCTACGTCAATTTTGTTCTCTGCCTTTCTTACAAATGACTTTCCTTGTAAAGAATTACATGAATAAGAAAATCTAAACTTTCAAAATACGAGTTAAGTGGATTAAGGCTCAAAATTATTAAGAAAAAGAGAGATATTATGCTAATCCTATTTATCTTCCTTGAGAGACATAGTGTGTGTGTGTGTGTGTGTGTGTGTGTGTGTGTGTGTGTGTGTGTGTAATGAACAATGTCATGAAGGAGCTTGACAACTAACTCCCATGTGGCATTGTGACTTCTTGCCTCATCCACACTTTGACATTGAGACCACGTAGGGAAAAACCGTCAATGAAATCTTCCCAATCCTTTTCAATGGTCTGGACGTCAATTATTTAATACTTATTTTTTCTCTGAATTATAAACATCATTCTCTTTTATTTAGATAGGCTTCGCTCGGTCTTTGCTTTGCTCGGAAACACTCGCTTGATCTTTGGTAGAACTCAGAACGAACACACACACACACACACACACACACACGCAAGCACGCACTTTGTTACTTGTCTTTATGTTTTCACCATAATAAAAAGCTATACTACCCCCTAATGATGTCATCCTGGCTATGTATCTCCACTATAGCCTTACATCTTTCTTAGCTACACTACGTCGGTATCCACCGTGGGATGGAACCCCTATAGGGTTATGCTGGTTGAAAGACCTTAGCTGGAAAGTAATAACGTGGTTAAAAATTTCTTACTGGGCCTCACCTACCCTGCCTTAAGGCGCAATGGTGGCTATGCTCTACTGTGGCGGACCACATCACAGTCGGCTACACGTTTTGGATTCCCCAGGAGGAATATCACGCTCTACTTAGTGCTTGGGATGTTAACGATTCTGCTCGCTACACGCCATGAGTGATGGTGTTTTACCTTCTTCTATAAAGAGGTGAGGGCGCATTCCACTTCTACCCCTCACTTAGCCTTGTGTGTGTGTTCTACTTGCATAAAGAGTTAGGCCTGTGTGTGTTTGTTTACTCTTTGCTATACCAAACATGGAGCTTGCAACTCAACTGATACACGTTGGCCACTGATTACTAAGATTGATATTATGGTTTTCTTTCCTTTTTGCTTGTCTTAGGATAATGTAAACAACGGGGCTATGGTATATTGATCACTCGCTTAAGCCTGGTAAGGCCCACTGTATGGGTTGGCTATACTTGACAATATGTGACAAAAGGTTCAATGGTTTAAACACTTGTTGGCAAGCTATGATTCCTCAATTGGGTTTCGGTTCTGAGTAGCTCTACGTAATATAGTTCATTGGTTTGTTTAAAGGTGCTCCTTAAATATTGGGGTGTGGCATAATGGTTGTTGCCGCTTGACTTGATAAAACTTTGATTTTTGGTTGCTCTGCGTATGTAAAATGTTCATTGGTTTAAATTAAAATATTGGGGTATATCATAGTGATTGTTGCCGCTTGGTTTGACAATACAATACTATGTTGATGGTCACCTGATGTATTGATGGTGCATATCGTTAAAAAAAATCTTTTGGGATGGGGAGGTATACCCCGAGTGTTTACTGGTTTTGGTACATGTCATGCAAAAAACTGGCTAATTGAATATTGGGGTTTGGCTCAGCTACATACTAATGCTGGATTTTTTTAATATAGTTGTTGGGGTTTTTTTTAAGGGTGTGCCCCGTAGGCATATTGATGCTGGACTTGTTCGTTATTGGTTATTTTGATGAGATGATACAATACTTTTTTTGCATTCACATGGTCGGGTATAGTTGGAAAAAAAACCCATAAAGGCATCTATTCCTTTTACTTCATGGTTTGACATTCGGTCCGGTTAGGATACCGCAAGGGTTCTCTGCCACTTTTTTCGCTCGGAGATGTATAATTAATGTAAGTGACATACAAACTTGGGAAGGATTGGATTCCATGAACCCTAATGGGCATAAACTATATATGTCCTAAATAAACAAAAATAAGTTTGATATTCTTGAACTATTAAGGGAATTTTTTAAGGCTTCTTTTATGCTTCATGTGATGGAGCTTCACTAATCTGGCAAAGGAAAAAACAAAAAAATTAAAAAAGATGTTGATAGGGGGATAAGACACTTGGCTTAGAAGGGGTTATGGCCTTCTAATCAGAATAATATTTATGCCCTCTTTTCAAAGAGGAAATAAAGGACACTTGCCACACTAACCTCTTGCTTGATATGAAGAAATCCATTCATTGGCTAGCCCCTAGTATGGACCAATAGCCTTCAAGCTAGTGTATTCTTGGAAATCAATGAGAATACTCACTCTTGCACCTCACACGAGCATACTCACAAACGGTGAGAGTCTCCTTTTTATGTGTGGTAGAATTGCAGAAGCCTACACCAATAACACTTGACCATGGAATGCAAATCCATGGCAAGTGCTAAACTCCAAGCATGCTCATCTTCTTCTCCATCTTCATTACTAAGCTATGCTATGCTCTATAAGTGAACTAATGTGAGAGGAATACTTCTTTCTCATAAAAATACTCCTTCTTCTTCTCCATCCTCACTCCCGCTAGCTCTCTCCACCTTTGAAGGTGTTTGAGTTCTTGGGATTGAGGCCAAGCCAAGTTTTATTGTGTGTCTCTCTTCATGGGAGAGTCCTTTTGGAGTGGGGACCGGCTCCAAGTAAATCCAGTCCTCAACTGTTGTCAATCTCAATTCTTCTCTCTCTTTCAAGTTATTGATCATGGCCAGCTAACTAGTTATGTTGTTTCTTTTTGTAGACTCCAACCAAGCACTCTCTCTTTCTTCATTAGGAGACTCCTTAATGAAATGATCTCTATTTTCAATATAATTCTGCTACAGTTAATGATATTAGCACAATTTTTCTACACTTTGCATGGTAGTAGAAGCTTTCCAGAGGTATCCATGACTATGCTTCCCACTAGTTTGTTCATTTAAAGTGCCTAGAGCTGCTCCACTAATGTTTCTATGATAGTAGATGTGATTACATCAAGTTGTTGAGAGGTTGTGGCATGCTCAAGGCTCTTCTATAGTTTGATTGCAATGTCTTGTGTGTTGTCTAGCCACACAATTGCTTTGTCTACTGATGTTCCCAGGGCGTTTTTAGATATTGACTTTATGGTTTTAGGAACAACTGTAGGGATGATTTTCTTGCTCCAAGCAACGAGCTAGTCTCGAAAATCCTTCATCATTTTTTATTTTTGGTTATTATTGGTTCAAATGTTCCAATCTCTGTCTCTTCTAGATCTGAAAACATGGGAGACCGTTGTAGAAGTTACTGGAAGAGTCCTTGCATTGATAATGATTGTGCATATATCAGACTCCAAAGTATTAATAACTTGCTAGATGACTATACCATTAAATGGAAACATGGTAGCTTCAACTACTACCTCCATGCCCCATATCTTTAACAATTCCCAATGATTTTGTTGCAATATATACGTGCTAATGTTCTAATCAGGCACAAAGCATTGGTGATAGCACAACTAGCTATAACTCTTCAATTTAATGTATCTTTTTGTCAATTGTGGACTTCATTTCTTGAGACTTCAATGTTCCTCTTCTTACCATCACGGAGCTTTGTAACAAGATTTTGATAGAGAACAAAATCTTGCTTGATTGAAAATAGTGATGCAAACCACGAATATGTAGGTGTGTCAGTATGTGCATCGTCTAGAGAAGGTGAAGTATCTATAGGAGAAGGCTCTATGCATGAAATTGGTGAAGGAATAGCCGCAAAGATGTATATTCTCCTCATAGTAATCCTAAATTGATCCATGAATGCTCCACCCTTTGTGCGCCTTGAACTTAGGCCCACCGGTATTGACCTGTCATCCATGCATTGGTCTACCCTTCTAATGATGAGACTGGCATGTTATTCAAGAAGATTTGATCTTTAATGCACCACCAATGATTGTTAAGAGGTCAAATGCCTTTTAATTATTGACTCCAATAACCCTCAAATCATCATTTACATCCCATCCTTCATATATCCTTGGTTCTAGGACGGGCATCCAAGGAAGAGTTTCAAGTGTGGCTAGCCCATTGATGTCACACCAGGACATGTAAGAAATGTTTGCCTCCAATCTCAACCAGTTCATGTAGTCCAAGTGGTTGATTTTTCGCCTCTCACGTTGCTTGTTAGGGTTCAAAACTTGTTACACGCTTTTGCGCGCGCACTTTTGCAAATGGCCGCTTGTTTGGAAGTATGGATGGGCATGCACAACTATGCCAATGACATACTCTCACGACCAAATCTTGATTTTTGCAATGGAAAATAAGCATGCACTAACTCAGCTTGAGCTTCACTTGTCCACCCCAAAGTGACATGCGCCTAATATGGAGTATTATAGCTTGATCTTTTCTTTGCTATAGTCCATTGGTAGCATCAATCCCAATAAATCCTTCAGTGTGATTGTGCCATTCAAGAAAAACGAATCTACCTCATATGGTTTTGACCATGATATTTTTAGAGTAGGTTTATTTGGGCCTAGCTTTGACTAATATAGTAAGACCAAGTCCCCTTTCTTGAACTCCCTAACCTTCAGCTTATTGTCATGCCAGTATTTTCTTCTTTGTTTGACCACTTCCTATTTTAGCTTTTCTCTTTGCTTGATCTCATCCAGCTTTAGCAATTCACCTAGCCAATTATTTAGTGTTGAATTATAGTCCATATCATGTTCAATGGCCACCTTGAGGCTAGGAACATCAAAATCCATTTCACTATTGTCTCTATGCCATACACCATTTGAAATGGAATCGTTGCAATCGTGATCTTCTAAGCACTACAACACAACATGGAGATATCGACGTGCGTATATCGACGAAATTAGCGGGCGTCGCTATACGCGTTGATATACGCGTCTCAATGTACGTCGATATACGCATGGAAAGGCTTTACTTCCCACGCGTATATCGACGCGTATAGCGACACAAAAAAATTGGGGAAAAAAAGCGAAACCCATGAGCAGCAGGGGCCATTTTCGCCTGCACTCTACTCAAATCTTGGCCTCCAATTGCTGCGCAGGTATTATGCCCCCCCCCCCCCCCCCCCCCCCCAACCCCCCCTCTCTCTCTCTCTCTCTCTGTCTCTACATCGTGTGTGTGTGTGTGTGTGTGTGTGTGTGTAGGAAAGAGAGAGAGAGAGAGAGAGAGAGAGAGAGAGAGAGAGAGAGAGAGAGAGAGGGGTGAGTGTGTGTGTGTGTGTGTGTGTGTGTAGGAAATAGAGAGAGAGAGAGAGCGAGAGAGAAAGAGAGAAAGAGAGAGAGAGAGAGAGAGAGAGAGAGAGAGAGAGAGAGAGAGAGAGAGAGAGAAATGTGTGTGTGTGTGTGTGTGTGTGTAGGTAATCAAAGAGAGAGAGAGAGAGAGAGAGAGAGAGAGAGAGAGAGAGAGAGAGAGAATTAATGTATGCTTAGGAAATTAAAATTAAATAAAAATAATTAAAGAGAGAAATGAAATGAAATGTTATATTAACGTCTTCGAAAGGCCAAAGTGACCTATGAGACATGAGACAAGAAAGTTACAATGTGATGGATCTGATACAAAGTCAGAGTAAGAAGATGACAAAATAAAATATTATGGAATCCTAAACTGCTGGGTATGGACTAAACGGTTAAACCAGCTTGCTGGGATAGGTAGATCATAGGAGATCCAGCAGCTGTCGCTGGCGGATCTCATCAATCTCCTCCATGGTCAGTAGTCTGACCGGGCGTTATGCATGTCGAGCCAAAGTGACCTAGCTAGATCCTCTGATGCAGCCTCTGTCGATGTTGTGTAGTCCTCCGCAGTCGTGGACATCTAGATCTCCCTAGCTCAGTCGCTCGTTTGATCAGTAGAGAGATAGGGAAGTAGAGAGCGAGAGAGAGAGAGAGAGAGAGATAGGAAATAGAGAGATAGAGAAAGAGAGTTATATATATATATATATATATAGAGAGAGAGAGAGAGAGAGAGAGAGAGAGAGAGAGAGAGAGGTAGGGAAGTGAAGAGTGAGACAGAGAGAGAGATAGGAAAATAAGGAAATAGAGAGAGAAAGAGAGATAGCAAGAGTGAGATCAAGAGAGAAAGAGAGATCGAGATCGCTTTTTTGAGAAAGAACATGGAGGCCCCGTCCGGTTTACAATCAGGTAGAAAACTTTCATTGGGCTGAGAACTTCCATGGCTTGTGCTTTCATCAAGTGCGGCATTGGAAAGCTTTCTCTGAAAGGCTACCTCGGAATGGAGGCAGGTGGGTTCGTAGACAGAGAAGAAACTATGGAACTAAAAGAGGCAAAGGGGTTTTTTCTGCTACATGCATTGCCATGTACACCTGGGAGTGCACGTATGTGTCTACCCATATAGGATTTGACCAATAAAGACGAGATTTTGACCCGGTGGTCCTGATCTCCGTACACCTCTGGACCGAGGTGTACGGAGATTGGGCAAGACTAGAGAATGCGAGGTAGTTTACATTGTGAGGAGTATATATATATATATTAAAACAACATTCATAATCATTGTAGATGGAAACGTCATCAACTAACATGGAGGAAAAGATTGCATGCTCGTGCACGCTCTGCAAGTATCAAATCCTGCGCAAGCGTAGGATATGTTATGAGCATGTGCACAAGTTCGGAGAGTTTGCTAGAGAAATCGTACAGAATCTGCGATACGACTCCTACGGAACGGGCATTGATTTCCACGACATAGCACCTACATCTGAGAGAGAGAGAGAGAAAAAAGATTATGCGTGAAGGTCCGACCAATATAGAGCCACGGATGGAAGCAGAAAAGGGCTTACAGACAGAAGACGATGGCATGGAGGAGATGTTGGCTACAAATCAGGGAGGTTGAGCGGACAGCGGCCACGCGGTTCAGACAGCAGCGTGAGGCCGCGCACGTACGACTGATGACTAGGGGGACATCTCATCTTGGCAGCGGAGGCTTCGACACCTTTCGCTATGAGTTTGTGAGTTTCTAATCCAATCTTAACTATGGCGTTTTTTAAAACGCGATGAATCATGTATTCTTATTACTTTGATTTTTGTATAAACGCAGAATCTTGCGATGCATCGAGCTCCATCACTCGAGGAGGAGTCAGATGGATATCGCAGAGGTATCTATGAAGTACTGAATGATCTTGAAGCTTCAGAAGAGCCTGTAGACTGGGAGGCCTTACAGTCTCGCTGATCGCTTGAGGTGAGACGTTAATATGTGTGAGTTGATTTAATTAAGTCAGTATATGTGAAGTAATATCAATACTAATTCTGTGAGTTGTCCTATGTGCAGGTTGCGACGCCTAGTCATTAGTGGACCAGATTTCATCTATATGCTTTGTGAGACACAGACACGCTTTTGTGTCTCTTTTTTGTACAAACAGTTAGTGTTCAGACAGTTATTGTTTCCCTTATGGTTATGATTATTGTCATTGTCATTGTATAGACAGTTATTGTTTCTCTTTCTGGTTATGCTTATGGTTATTGTTAATTTTGTTTATGGTTATGGTTATCTGCATTATGGTTTTGATCAAAGTGGTTATAGCCGGTTATGGTTTTAAGTTATGGTTATGCTTTTAAGTTATGGTTATGGTTCATTATGGTTATGCTTTTAAGTTATGGTTATGGTTCGTTATGGTTTTGCCTTTAAGTTATGGTTATGATTTTAAGTTATGGCTATGCTTTTTAGTTGGTACGGTTGTCTTTCATTGGCCTTAAATCTCATGTGAGATCCTACATGGATAGCATGTAGGAGGCGTATACATGATATGGTTTTTTTTGAAAATTTTATGTAAAAACAAAGGAAACTCTGCCGAAATTTCTGCGCGCGGGAGCATGGTTGATATTTTGGTGCTGCTCGCTTTCTTGGGCAGAGGGCAGGAAGTCTGGCTGTGGCTGTGTCCAACTTTTAACTGGGCACAGGCCAGGCTACCTGCCCTCTGCCCAAGAAAAAAATTTTCTGCTATGTTCGTCGCTATATGCGTCGCTATGCCCGTCGCTATGAGCATCGCTATCCGCGTCGCTAATAGCGACTGGTTTCATAGCGACGCGCAGCGTCGATATATGCGTTGATAACACCTGTTTTTGTTGTATTGAAGCCCACAATGATGTCTGAAGCTTCTCATCCCAATTATGAGGTTCCTTTTGCACAATCTTGGCCAAAATTTTCTTGATAATCTTGTTATTACTCTCAACTTGTCCACTGCATCTGGGATAATAGGGTGTTGACTTTCAATGCTTGATTGAGAAGATTTCAATCAGGATCTGGATTGTTTCATTGATAAAATATATCTGATTAATCTTCCCTGAATAATGACCTTGTTGATTAGAAATAACAAAGCCTAATGATCCACATAAAAGTGAAATAATTTTCTAGTAGGTAGTGTCTGAATTTGGTGTCATTGAACACCATTCCAGTTCTTCTCTTTTAGTTGTAAAGTATCCCTCGTCAGTTGAACCAAATCGATCACTAGCAATGTAGATTGGGTAGTCTGTATTCCCATCAGGCTGGGCCAATATTGCCCCCATCACCATTCTAGATGCATGGACATGCACATGAAAAATCATATCTCAATTTGGTTGCAAAGGACTAACTGATTGCATACTTTAAGAACTAGAATATTTGCTCACACTCTTCAATCCATATAAAATTACTTCCTTTCTTGGTTAATTCATATAGAGGCAATGCTTTAGCTACAAACACATGAATGAATTGTCACCATAAGTTGATGTATTTGAGATTCAAACACTATTGTTGGTGCTCTAGCTTGCTAAACAGACTGAATATTGTCAGCATCCAGCTCAATGCCATTTCTAGAAACAATATGTCCTAGAAGTTTCCCTTTCCATACTAGGAGTACTGACTTGAAAGGATATAGAAAGATCCTCTTTCCCTTGCATCTCTCAAAGACCATCTCCAAAAATAATAGATGTAGTTTTTTTGAGGAAAAGATAGTAAAATCGCCCATAAAGATAGCCAGAAACTTATGTAAGAACTCGCTGAATATTTCCATCAAACATCGTTGAAGGTTACTAGAGCATTACAATGTCCAAAAGGCATAACTAGGTACATAAATGCTCCCCATTTAGAGATGAATGTTGTCTTAACTCTGTCTTCTGGTGCTATCTTTATAGTTGATTGTAGCCACTGTATCCATCCATAAAGCTATACACTTTGTGGCATGCAATCTTTTCTAGACCATATCTATGAAGGGTCGTGGAAAAGGGTCCTTGATGGTTTGAACATTTAATTTCCTGTAGTCCACACATACCCTTAGTGTTCCATTCTTTTTGGAACTACCACTATGGGGAAAAGCTAGTTGCTGCTTGCAACTTCTATTACAAACCCTACCTTGAGAAGATTGTATATCTCCTCTTTGACCTTCTTGGCATAGTTAGGGTTCATTATGTACCTCTATAATCAGGTTGGTATGGCATTTTTTCCTTGATCTCAGGCTTTAGATGCTTGTTGATTTTTATCATTCAAGGGTTCTCCTCTGAGCCTAGATTCCACTCTTCTACTTCTTGGTCATCTAGAAGCAACCAATTTGGGCCTCCTCCTTTTTCCTTAGCCAGTGACTCAGCTTCCTTCTCAATTCAAATGCCAATAGCATAGTCATTGAGGGATTGCTCATTTCTAATAGCCCATTATGAATATTAGGCTCTTCAACTGTTGGATTCTCCTGATCTAAGTTACCCGATGTAACATTTAATGGCCTAGTAGCTTGTGTGTAGCGGAAAATAGCATGAACATAGTGAGCATTTCATTAGAATAGATTCCTAATGAGCATAACAAGAGTGCTTGGGTGGAGACAGCAACAAATAGAATAACACCTAGTTAGATAGGCATGAACAATACTTCAAAAGAGAGAAAAATTAAGCTATTGACAACAGTTGAGGGCTGGATTTACATGGATCTTGTCCCCCCTCCAAAAGGCTTTGTATTATAGGTTTCCCCCATCAAGGGAGATATTTTACGATATAATTCTTTGTGTTCCTTCAATAACTAGCTAGTGCAATGAAGATGGAAGCTTCAATCACTAAGCAAACACTTATAAAACACAACATAAATTCCCTCACGGTCTCAGACCCAAGACCTCACACATCTTTGAAGATGGTGAGAGCTAGCGGGGTATGAGAGTAGATTGAGAGGAAGAAGTAGTGTTACAAGAAAGATGTACATCTCCTCACATAATCACTCCTATTAGCATAGCATAGCTTAGTAATTATCATGGTAGAGGAGATGAGCATGCATTGAAGCTTGGATCTTGGTTGGATTTGCATCACAAAGCCAAGAGTTGTTGGTGTAGGCCTCCCTTCTCACAAGCTTGGAGTAGGTGAGGAGATTTCCATTAAAGCTTGAGAAGAGAGAGAGAGAGAGAGAGAGAGAGAGAGAGAGAGAGAGAGAGAGAGAGAGAGAGTCTTCTTGCTTCACACATGAGCTAGTGTGAGTGTGTGTGGAATAATGCCTTTGAAAAATCAGCCCCCTCTCTCTCTTGGTCGACCCCTCTTGCTAAATCCTCTTGCTGGCACCTCATTGAACGTCTCCAGGCTTAGCTACCCAATAGGATTTAAGAAGCATAAGTGATAGCCTTCTGACATGTGTCCCCCTTTCCCCTTTTGTGAGATCTTTAGGTAGTTAATTAATGCAACTAAACTCTCATTGGACCCCTTTGTCTACTCGCCATTAGGAATCAGGCAAGCCATTGGGTTATTGAATGCTCATTGGACCCCTTGGGAGACTCTCCAATAGTCTTCTAGAAAGCTTAATTCCTATTGGTTCTTTTATTTAGTGTTTTTAAATGAATTAAACTAGATTTACTCTAGCGTAACTCTCATTGGTCCACCTCCATGGCCGTCCAATAGGATTTGAGTGCACCTTGTGGGCATCTGGGCTAAGAAGCTGACATGTGTCCCTCATTCCCTTTGTGTAAAGGAAGCTTGTGAGTGTGTGTGTGTGTGTGTGTTTCTCTCTCATCCCCTACTTACAGGGCTCGCCCCCTCCTATGTAGGAATCATGAAGACTTTTTTGTGCACACACAAAGCATCATATTTTTCTAAGCTTGACCATTGGACACAACCTTTGATTTTTGAAACCTTAGCATTTTGAAAGTCTTAATGGTCTGAACCTTAGGGTCTTTAAAGCCCATTCTTGCACATTTCTCTTTTCCAGATGGCCCCCCCTTTGGATCCCTATTTTCCCTCCTTTGGATCCCTACTGTGGCCGATTTGCTAGCTTAACCAATATTCTAGCTTTTTCTCCCCTGGCACTTCCCCATATTAAATGATCAGTTTAACATGAGAAAATCATTTAGGAGAATCGGATATTAGTTATTATGACATTACCTCTCTCTTGAAATAATAGTCGTCCTTGACTATGGGGTAGACAAGATAACGCCTATTCATTAGTCCTTTTTTTCTAGCGGGTAGAGGATCCCTATCTTACCCTACGACATCGTTCCAGAATGGATGACTAATCCATTTGGCACTTGAGAGCCTAAGGCTGCCGCAAGCATGTCTGCACATTAGTCCTATCAGTCTTCCATAGTAGAGTGACAAGATCTATTTGGAGTTTGGAGACGTTGTCTCCACAAACTTGATTCTAAGCATGCATACTACTTCACATTTGTGCACACTAAAGAAAAAGAGAGTCTTATAAGACAAAAACTTTGTTCATTTTAAACATTTGTACATTTGCTTACTCTAGGGAAGCATTGTAAGCATTGACAAGGTTTAGGTTATCCTTTAATTGTATGCCTTGCATCCATCTAGCATCTTCAAAATGATAATTCTTGAATTTAATAAGATATCATCGGATAGTCTTATCGCCTCTTAATACCTTGCTTCATGTCGGAGAATGGACTTGGGCTGCAACACCTCTTCTTGGTCCTTGATCTTCGGTGGGTCTTCAATAGTTGGTTCTTGAGGTGGCTCTCCTTTGTAAGGCTTTAGTAGGCTCACATGGAAAGCATTGTGTATGAGCCATTGGCTGGGCAACTTGAGTTGAGAGGCCATCTCATTGATTGGCCTAAGAATCTGGAAGGGACCATAGTACCTTTTTCCTAATTTAGCATAGTACTTTTGGTTTCCTGTAGGATTCTTCCCATCGTGTGTCTTAATCAAGCCTTGGGAAATCTAAGTAAGACCCAATCATTTTCTTTAAAGGCTTGGGCTCTTTTGTGCTTATCACAACAACGGCCTTTTGCCTTTGCTGTGAGATAGAGATAGCATCCTTAATCTTTTGGAAAGATTCTTCTAGGTCTTGGCTATACTCATCTACAACGAAGATCTTCCCGTGTACCTTAAGTAGCAAGGGACTTTTTGATATTGCCTCAATTACCTCGAAAGGTGCTTTTCCCATGGAAGTATGTACAGTGTTATTGTAGGCATACTCCAATAAGGGTAAGTACTTCTCCCATTGGGATCTTTGATCTACTTCCGTCACATAGGCTTTTAGTAGATCAAGAATGGTTAGGTTAGCTATTTCACTTTGGCCATCCGTTTGCGGGTGATAGGCCGAAGAGAAGTTTAGCCTTGTCCCTAAATTCTCAAAGAGACCTGTCTAGAATTATTGGTCCTTCTAGGATCTCTATCCGACACTATGGACATTGGCAAGCCATGGTACTTTAAGATTTGTGAAATGAAGAGGGTTGACATTTGATGGGCTTTCGAATAGTCTTTTTGACAGGTATAAAATGGGCTTGTTTGCTGAACCTATCTACTATCGTCCATATTCCTGTACTACCATGGATAGACTTAGGCAATCCAAATATAAAATCCATGGATATGCTCTCCCATGGTGAATTAGCGATTGGCAAAGGTTGAAGCAATCCAAGTTGCTTTTCTCTATCAAACTTTGTCTTTTGGCATACCACACATTTAGAAACATATTCTTTTATGTTTGCTTTCATGGTAGGCCAATAAATATTTTTCAATCCTTTTAGGGTATACTGAATCCCTATATGCCCCACATAAGGAGGAGCATGAGATTCATACATTACTTTCTCAAGTGTAGTGAGTTAGTAACAGATAGTCTATTGCCACAGAGAAGATAACAGTGTTGAAGATGATGAAACAGGAAACAGAAGGAAGGCAGCAACTCAGAGTAGGAAGAAGATGGAGAAGGAGAAGACACAGAGCTTGCGTACGAGATCTCTGTAGTCTCTCTCTCTGTATTAGAATAATAGTGTATATACAAACTCAGAGTTACAAAGCTTATATGAAACCCTAAGAGATAAGGTGTCCTTTCACACCAGATGTCCAGGGGGAAAAACCCAGTGGGAGAAAAGTGCCCCTGGTGAAGCGCGTATACACACTAACACTACTACATGTCTACAAATCCCCCCTGTAGGATAGTGTGAATCCGTACAAGGTAGCAGATCATCATGTGTATGAGAGTAAGCCCAAAGCTTTTCGGAAAGCTTCAAACTTTTCTTGTGATAACGCCTTCGTAAATAGATCTGCAATGTTATCCTGTGTAGGACAGTAAGTTAGTGTGATCTCCCCTGCATGTAGCCTTTCCCTGACATAGTGGTAGTGAACCTCTATGTGCTTTGTTCTTGCATGAAATACTGGATTCCTTGCAACTGCCATAGCACTCTGACTGTCAGTGAAAATGGTAGTGGGTGCCTGTTGACACTCACAAAGATCTGCCAATAACCTGCGTATCCATACACAATCAACTGTTGCCGTGAAAACTACCCTGTACTCAGCTTCACAAGTTGATGTAGCCACTGTGGGTTGCTTCTTGCTTAGCCAAGATATACATGCATTTCCCAAGAAAAAACAATTGCCACTTGTGGAATGTCGTGTGTCAAAATCACCAGCCCAATCTGAATCTCTGTAACCAAGAAGTTGCATAGAACTGTGCTTTCCATACATATCCCCCCTTGGAAAGAACATGGCAAGATTAGGGGTACCTGAAAGGTAACGAAGTATGCGCTTCACAGCCTGCCAATGATGCATACCTGGGCTGTGCATAAATCTGCTTGCTTGTGAAACCCCAAATTGAATGTCTGGACGAGTGTTGCCTGCCAAATATATCAAGCAACCAACCGCTGTTGCATAAGTATGTACATCAAAAGGTTCTCCAGCATCGTGTATGCTCAACTTTGATCCAGTTTCTACGGGTGTAGAGATTGGTTTACAATTTTGCATACCAAACTTGTCCAAAATTTTATGCAAATATTTTGCCTGCAACATGTATATGCCATCCTCTGATTGCACAAACTGAATACCCAAGTAATAATGTAGCAAATCAAGATCAGACATCTCAAAGGTTTTTCTCAAAGCATCTTTAAACGCTTCAATTTCATCTGCACTATTGCATGTAAGAAGCATATCATCCACATAAAGTGTTAGCATAATGAGAACTCCATCTCTCTTTTTGACATACAAAGTACTTTTTGTTGGACTATTCTAAAATCCCTGGCCAATCAAATAAGTATGTATCTTCTCATACCATGCTCATGGAGCCTGTTTGAGACCATACAAAGCTTTACGCAATCTACATACCTTTTGCTCTTGACCTTTTACAACAAAACCACTTGGTTGACTTACATAAACTTCTTCCTATAAATCACCATTCAAAAAAGCAGTTTTGATATCCAACTGATGCACTTTCCAACCATGATGAGCAGCAATTGCAACTAGTGATCTAAATGTGGACGCACGAGAAGTAGGAGCAAAGGTTTCATCATCATCTATGCCTTTCTGTTGCGCATAGCCTTTTGCCACAAGCCTTGCTTTGTACCTGTCAACAGTACCATCTTGTTTCCTTTTTACCTTAAAAACCCACTTTGTACCAATAGGTTTTTTACCTGTAGGCAAGTCCACTAGATCCCATGTATGATTCTTATGAATAGAATCAATTTCTTGCTACATAGCATCTTTCCACTGAACACACTCTAAAGCTTGTTCAAACGAATCAGGCTCATCTGCATCACAAAGAGTGCTAAAGCAAGCCAAATCTACTTGCTCTCTGCCAAAAGTAGTACCAGCACGTGTTTTTCGTGGCAACGGTGCATCCAACTTGCTATCCTGCAAAGTTTTCTGAACCCATTTAGGCAAGGTTCTTTCTTCCCTGAGAACTTCTTGCTCTTCACGCACAATTTCCTCTACATCATGAGGTGTCACATGCTGATCAAAAGATTGATCAAGATTATCAACTTGTTGTGATTCTTGATTCTCCACAAAAGAAGGAAGCAAACCTTCAAATACATCATGTGTCTGCATATGCGGTACATCAAAAGCAACCATAGGTTGAGCAGTAGTTTCTGCAAAAATTACATCACGACTTTCAAAATTCTTGTTTGTAGCAGGATTGTAAAGTCTATAACCTTTACTTCCACTACTGTACCCCACAAATATACATTTGATTGCCTTATCATCAAGCTTCCCACGTAACTGCTGAGGGATGTGAGCATAAGCAAGACAACCAAAAACACGAAGATAACTGACTGAAGGTTTTCTGTCATACCAAGCTTCATATGGAGTAATGCTCTTCAAGGCACGAGTAGGACACCTGTTCAAAACATGTGCTGCACAAGCAACTGCCTCCATCCATAGCTTATGAGGCAAACTCTTAGCCTTGAGCATACATCTAGCCGTCTCCATTAAAGACCTGTTCTTCCTTTCTGCAACACCATTCTGTTGTGGTGTGTATGGCATAGTGCATTGGTGTTTAATACCTTTCTTTCCCAAAAAATCCTTAAATGCACCTGACATGTATTCACCTCCTCGATCGGTATGAAGAGTCTGTACTTTGCAACCTGTTTCATTTTCAACCATGGCGACATAATGTTGAAAAACTGCAAACACGTCTGACTTTGCTTTGAGTGGATACACCCAACAAAACCTGGAAAAATCATCAATGAAGGTCACAAAATAAAGGCTGTTTCCTATAGATGGCGTCCTCATAGGACCACATACATCACTGTGTACAAGCTGCAACTTTCGTGTCGCTCTAACTGAACCATCCTGCGAAAATGCAAATCTGTGCATCTTTCCAAGAACGCAACCTTCACATACATGTCTTGGTGGCATCTCCAATAAAGACAAATCATGCACCATATTATGACGTTGTAAAGTCATCAAACTGCCATAACTAACATGCCCGAATCTAGCATGCCACAACTCAGCATCCCGCATTTCCTGAGTCTTTGTTTCTGCAATACATACCTGAATCTGCTTTTCATAACGATCTAGCACAAATAGTCCATTTTCCAACGTACCTGTAGTGATAAGAGAATAACCATTCTCTCGATCTCGTACAACACATCTGTCATCCTCAAAAATGACCCGAAGACCATTTTTTGCAAGAGAGGATCCAGACAACAAATTCTTCTTGATCCCTGGAGCATATAAGACATCTGGCAAGCATAAATCTGAACCATCTGAAATGGTAATCAAAATCTTACCAACGCCTTTGATTGGATAAGAAGCATTATTTGCACAAGTCACCTTCTTTCCTGCTGGAGCTGCATCCAATGAACAAAACAAATCCTTCCTTGAAGTAATATGCCTGGATGCACCACTATCAAAGTACCAAATCATTTGTGTCCTGTCAACACTGTAAGCAGAAAAATCTGAACATACTACGAAAGCATAAGAATCCTGCACAAAGTTTGCAGACTCTTCTTTAGCTGTAGAAGAATCACCAGAAGCTGAAACAACCAAACTTGACTCTTTCTTCGTTTCTTTAGCAATTCTCTTTTTACACTCACTAATGTAGTGACCAGGTTTCTTGCAGTAGTGACATTTACCTTTCTTCTTGGACTTGTCAGAATCACCTTTAGACTTCTCTGAAGACTGTCCTGCACCAGACTTGGAGTGATGAGCACTCTCTTTACCCTTGTTTTTGTTCTGTACAACAAGAGCATGATCCATACCATCCACATGTAAAGACTTGTTCTTACGTGATTGATCCTCCTGCAATAGCAAAGCCACTAACTCTTCAAAATGAAGAGGCTCAGGATTAGCTTGCAAAGACAGAGTCAAAGAAGTCTGAAAAGTCAAATAAGATGGTGGTAGTGAATTGAGTGTTTTGGAAACCAAGTCCTTCTCTGGAATCACTTCATCAATGCTAAGCAATTGCTCTTTAAGATCCTTGATTTTTGTAAGATGCTCGACGATATCGTCACCTTCGTCCATCTGTATTTTGTCAAGTTGTTTCTTCAAAAACTCTATTCTGGCAGCGTTTTTTCCTCCAAACAAAGCTTGCGGAGTGTTCCAAGCATCCTCAGAAGTTCTGCAAGATCTGATATGTGGTGTGATTGTCCTCTTTATGGTTAAGGCAATCACAGCCATAGCTTGTGCATCTTTAGTATCCCATCTCTTTTGCTCTGGAGTGACTTGTGAGGGTCCTGCACCAACAGCTGCACCACGACCAGGCGTGGCAGGTGCAATGCTACCTGGACGAACTTCATCTCCAGATACATAATCCCACAATCCTTTACCAACCAAAACATTTTTGGCCATAAAAGACCAAAGAGAATAGTTGGTACCATCCAATTTGTCTTCGGATGTAAACGCACCAAAAATCTCTTTCTCCGTAGATTGAGCCATACTGTGGATGCACACAAGAGAGCAAAAGAACCTCCAAGAGATTCACAAATCTCCTCTCCAATGCAAGCAAAACTCTACACAAAATCTCAGCACAAAGCTAAGACAAGCTGCTTTCCAAAAGAACTGTTTACCTGAAGAAAATCTGTCAAAAAGCACACCCTCTTGATCTAAACGCCTCCGAAAAGTAACTTTTGCTACGCTGCTCAGAACAAAATTCTGAGGACTCGAACGGCTTCGAAAGGGGGGTAAAACTCCAGGTTCCCTACTCAGAATACTCCCGGAACGTCGAGGATGCTCCCACGAGCAAATTTTCCGAAAACTGCCTGAAAACTGCGATTGCGCGCACGGACGCGAAAACGCAAGTAGAGGCTCTGGAAATCACCTCGCTCTGATACCAATTGTTGAAGATGATGAAACAGGAAACAGAAGGAAGATAGCAACTCAGAGTAGGAAGAAGATGGAGAAGGAGAAGACACAGAGCTTGCGTACGAGATCTCTGTAGTCTCTCTCTCTCTGTATTAGAATAATAGTGTATATACAAACTCATAGCTACAAAGCTTATATGAAACCCTAAGAGATAAGGTGTCCTTTCACACCAGATGTCCAAGGGGAAAAGTGCCCCTGGTGAAGCGCGTATACACACTAACACTACTACATGTCTACAAACAGATAGTCTATTGCCATAGAGAAGATAACCATCTTGTAAAGTAAATGGTTCCTCTTTCTTCCCTAGTGCCAGGGCTAAAATCATATCCCCAAAATCACGATCAATAGCATACTCATCTATCATAGAAGATAGATCATTGCGAGTTGCTATGGAAACCACATTTTCTCTCGGCTGTCTTGAGAGTGCATCAGCTATTTGATTATGCTTGCCAGTAATGTGAGCAATATGAAAATGAAATTGCAAAAGGAAATTTTCCCACGTCGTTTGTTTGTTGGAGAGCTTGGTCTGCGTCATGAAGTACTTAAGGCTTTGGTGATCCATTCACAGAATGAAAGGAGTCCCCAATAAATAGTGCTTCCATGAGTCTAAGGCATGTAGAACTGCGAGGAGTTCCTTTTCATATATGCCTAGAGTTTGCTCAATAGGGCTGAGCCTTCGACTTTCATAGGCTATGACATGCCCTTCTTGGAGCAAAACAGCTCCATGACAATCACCACAAGCATCACATTGGACCTCAAATGGATTTGAGAGATCCGGTAGTGTAAGCACAGGTTGGGAGATAAGCTTTTCTTTAAGCTTTTTGAAAGCGATGTTCTCCTTTGCAGACCATGTATACCTAATGTTTTTCTTTGTTAGATCATGTAATGGTCCCGCGATTTGTGAAAAATTTTCTATGAAGAGTTTATAGTATGCACACGTACCTATAAAGCTTCTTAGTTCATGAAGATTCCTTGGTTTAGGCCATCCTTTTATTACCTCTAACTCTGATGGATCCATTTGGATGCCATCTTGAGAGATAATGTGACCTAAATATTGAATCTTTTGTAAGAAAAACTCACTTTTCTTTTGAAAAACATAAATTTTATTCTCTCTTAAGACTTGAAATATTACCTGGAGGTGTTGCTTGTGTTCTTTTAATGAATTAGAGTAGATGATAATATCATCAAAGAACACTCCAGTAAAGGCTCGGTGAGGCTTGATAGCTTCTCCATCAAGCGGTTGAATGGGGTTGGTGCATTGGTCAAGCCAAAAGGCATGACAATGTATTTGTAAAGACCAAATGTAGAATGTGGTCTTTACAATGTCTTGATCAACTATCCTTATTTGATGGTAGCCACTTTTTAGGTCAATCGTACTGAAGTAGGTGGACCCTTGTAGCTTATCAAATATGTCTTCTACCCGTGGGACGGGAAACCTATGTTTTATAGTGGTCCTATTTAGTGCTCTCTAGTCGACACACATATGATATATGCCGTCTTTCTTTTGCACTAATAACACAGGTGAGCAAAATGGAGATGAGCTAGGCCTAACCATGCCCTTTTCAACTAACTCATACACTTGCCGCATAATCTCCTCTTGTGGAGCTTAAGAAACTCTATAAGGAGGTTTATTAGGCAGTGAACTTCCTGGAAGAAGTTCAATTGCATGGTCATCATTGCCTCATTTAGGAGGTAGTTCACAAGGGATGTCGTCAATAAAAACATCTTGAAACCTCTTGAGCAAATTGGATAAATCTAATTCCTTGCAATTGTTTTATATTTTCTTTTGCTAAAGCATTAGGTTCATTTTGAGAATCTTTAACAAAAACCGTGTACATGGAAATAGACCTCTTTATTGACTTATTGAAAGCTTGCGTATGTACAATGGGTATGGTGTTACCCATTTCCTTAGCATCTACGTACATATCTTTCTCCTTGTACTTAAAGTAGATTTTCCTTTCAGGGATTTTGCATTGGCAGCCATGCGATCAAACCATGGTGCCCCTAAAATTACATCCTCGTGCTTAAGAGGAGGGATAAAGAAGTCCTCTTTGTCCACATAGCTTTGGACATGGAGCCTCAATTTCCCGATTAAGGGAGTGATTGAAGCTTCTTGTCCCTTGAAGGCACCATCTCCAGGTAGGACATCTCCCATCTCGTAGGCTTGGATGCGTAGCTTGGTGGACAACTCTGTGGATATGAGATTGTGAGTAGAACCAATGTCAAAGAGACTAAAATCATCATGTTCTCTTACCTTTCCCCAAGCACGGCATAGAGGAGACTTTGTGGTGAGTTTCCTCTTCTTGTAATTTGACCAATGTAGCTCTAGGAGGCTCATGGCAGGTGTTCTTTTGGGAACAAGTGTGGTACGCATGCCCTTGCTCGCCGCACTTGAAACATCAATTATCCTTGCGATAACGCTCAAGCTCTTCATCAAAGAGTTTATTTTTTCCTTTTCATATTCCCTTCTCCTTAGCTTTGTGTTGTTATTGGAATTGCCCTTTGGAGACTTTTGGACATTGGCCTTCCCTTTAGGCTCATTAGAACCCTTGTTTTTCGTGGGCTTAGGATTTCTCTTAGCCCCTGTTTGGAAATTGATTCAAAAGCCAAAATGTATGGTGTATAACCACAGATATGGTGTGTGGCCTTTGGGAGTTGACATACCTCACCATTTCTTCAATTAAGCTCGCACAAAATTGTTGCTTTTACTCTCCAAAATCCATCTTTTTGAAGACACTGGCTTTGAGATATAGGTCCCAAAACTTGTCTATATATTTGTGAATTGATTCGTAGGGAGAGAGCTTCAAGCTTCGCCATTCGGTGAGTACTTTGTCTTTGGCATCGGTGGCCAAAAATTGCTTCATAATGGAATCTCTTAAAGCTTTCCATGTTCGTGGAGCTTCACCGTTGGCCCATAGGCTATACCACCATTGCCTGTTGGACTTTTGAAAGTGCATAGCTACATGGTGTAGCTTAGAGAACTCCATGAAGCCCTCTCCAAATGCCGCATCGAATTGTTGGATAAAAGCCAAGGCTTTGTCCGTAGCACCAAAGGTGCCATCATAGGTAAGGAAAGAGGTGCTCCTTCCTCCCTCTTTGAACTTCTTGAGCTTGAACGACCTCTTCCACGCAGCATAGGATTTCCTATGGCCTCTTCTTTTGATGGTTTAAAAGTTGAACCATTGATTTCTTCAAAAGATGAAGAATTTGAGGAAGATGGAGAAAAGGGTGACCTCTTTCTTGCCTTTTTCTTGCCTTGGTTCTCTTTATCCACACCATCACTTTCTTCATAAGAGGAAGAGGATGAAGAATATGGAGAAGAGGGTGACCTCTTTCTTGCCTTTTTCTTCTCTTGCTTTTTGTCATTCCTCTTTGAATTATGGTAAGGAGAAGTGTGCAATGGTCTTCATGTTTGGGAGGTGATGAAGAGCGTTTTGCCCGCCGTCTTTGTGGAGCCATCTTTGTCGAGGTGGCAGGAGACTCACTTCTTTCTTGTTCCTTTGGTGGGGGCTCTTGAGTTCTCCTTTGAGAAGGAGATGCATCATCAAGAAGCAAATTTTTGAGCCCTTCATATGGATCCTCTTCTTCTTCCTGAATCGAAGAGAGGCCTTTTGGGAGTCTCGCAAGGAGGCTTCCTAAGGTACTCTCTCATCATGGTGGGGATTTTGGAGAATCCCATGAGCACAAAGCTGCTGTTGCACTTCACTTTGGAGGGATGTATTGCCCATGGCTTGTTGAATCCTAGAAACAAGGTAATTAACAAGCATAGGGGCATCATTAGTAGCGTGCTCATTAGCAAAATCAAAGCTATCAAAATTAATTTCACTCTCTTTACCATTGTCAACCATTCTAACAATGTTTAGGTGTACTTTGGCACTTCAAGCCCTAGTTGCTACTCCTCTTTACCACATTAGAAAAAGCACTCAAGCTACTGTACCCGTGGCGCGAATACCATTAATTGCAAGGAATACAAGAGAGGGTCTTTCAACACCAAAACTACACCGGCTCCTGTCAAGCTTCTAATAGCTCAATAGTGGTTAAGCTGTAGGCAATCCCCATAGGAGTCCACTATTAAGACCATAGCTCTCGACGGTGATTCCCCGTTATCTGCACGAAGGCTGCAAGGCTGAAATAATACCAACCATTTATAGCTAGCTTGAGGACCTCCCTCCTTGAGCAAGAAAAGAGAAACCTTGTGCTCTGATACCAATGTAACATTTAAGGTCCTAGTAACTTGTGCGTAGCGGAAAATAGCATGAACATAGTGAGCATTTCATTAGAATAGATTCCTAATGAGCATAATAAGAGTGCTTGGGTGGAAAGAGCAACAAAAAGCATAACACCTAGTTAGATAGGCATGAACAATACTTCAAAAGAGAGAGAAATGAAGCTACTGACAACAATTGAGGACCGAATTTACATGGAGCCGGTCCCCCCTCCAAAAGTCTTTGTATTATAGGTTTCCCCCATGAAGGGAGACATTTTACAATACAATTTTTTGTGTTCATTCAATAACTAGCTACTGCAATGAAGATGGAAGCTTCAAGCACTAAGAAAACACTTTTAAAACACAAAATCAATTCCCTCATGTTCTCAGACCCAAGACCTCACACCCCTTCGAAGATGGTGAGAGCTAGCGGGGTATGAGAGTAGATTGAGAAGAAGGAGTAGTGTTACGAGAAAGATGTACATCTCCTCACATAATCACTCATATTATCATAGCATAGCTTAGTAATTAGCATGGTAGAGGAGATGAGCATGCATTGAATCTTGGCTCTTGGTTGGATTTGCATCACAAAGCCAAGAGTTGTTGGTGTAGGCCTCCCTTCTCACAAGCTTGGAGTAGGTGATGAGCTTTCCATTAAAGCTTGAGAAGGAGAGGGGGAGTCTTCTTGCTTCACAGATGAGCTAGTGTGATTGTGTGTGGAATAATGCCTTTGAAAAATTAGCCTCCTTCCTCTCTTGGTCGACCCCTCTTGCTAAATCCTCTTGCTGGCACCTCATTGGACCTCTCCAGGCTTAGCCAATAGGATTTAAGAAGCATAAGTGATAGCCTTCTAACATGTGTCCCCCTTTCCCCTTTTGTGAGAGCTTTAGGTAATTAATTTTTTCAACTAAAATCTCATTGGACCCCTTTGTCTCCTGGCCAATAGGAATTAGGCAAGCCATTGGGCTGGTGAATGCTCATTGGACCCCTTGTGAGATTGTCCAATAGTCTTCTAGAGACCTTAATTATTATTGGTTCTTTTATTTAGTGTTTTTAAATGAATTAAACTAGATTTACTCTACATAATTTTCATTGGTCCACCTGCATGGCCATCCAATAGGATTTGAGTGCACCTTGTGGTTGGGCATCTGGGCTAGGGAGCTGAGATGTGTCCCTCATTCCCTTTGTGTAAAGGAAGCTTGTGTGTGTGTGTGTGTGTGTGTGTGTGTGTGTGTGTGTGTGTGTGTGTGTGTGTGTGTGTGTGTGTGTGTGTGTGTGTGTGTGTGTGTGTGTGTGTGTGTGTGTGTGTGTGTGTTTCTCCCTCATCCCCTACTTACAGGTCTCGCCCCCTCCTATGTAGGAATCACGAAGACTTTTTTGTACACACACAAACCATCCAATTTTTCTAAGCTTGACCATTGGACACAACCTTTGATTTTTGGAACCTTAGCATTTTGGAAGTCTTAATGGGTTGAACCTTAGGGTCTTTAAAGCCCATTGTTGCACATTGCTCTTTTGCAGATGGCCCCCCTTTGGATCCCTATCTTCCCGCCTTTGGATCCCTATTCTGCCACCTGACTTATCCCTTCCACTGGTCTAATGTCAAACTTGTATGGTGCTTGCTGCTCTGGTAACCGACCATCTATTTGGACTGATCTTTCCCCAGCATTCAACTAAGTAAATAGGTATGGATACTGCTTCTTCTCCCTTTCATTGTGCTTTGTGCATTAGCAAAACACTTAGGTCTATCTATGTTAGTGAAGAAATGTTCATTGAAGCAAGCATCTTCTCAATCTTCTTTGTTCTCTACTTCTTGCACAGCTCTTCAGGTCTTAAAGCTTTCTTCTAGATTTTGGTGTTATTATTCTTTATTTAAATTTTTCTTTGGTCTCTTATATTGTTTGGTTTGCATAGTCGTATATTGCATCGGGAGTTCTAAGTAATGCTCTGCTAAATAGCATTCCATATGCCCCGTGTACATACAACACTAAGAAGCTAATCTTGAACTTTTCTTTCCCAACTCTAATCCGTATGTTTCCAATCATTCCAGTAGCCTAGAACACCCTATGGTCAGTCATTCTGACTATGAATGGTGTTGGTTTTAAATCAGTGATTCCCAATTTTTGCCTTAAATATTCCTCAAGAATATGGATACCAGCCAGTATCACACCTGACAATGGTTTCACTGCTTCCTCAGCTTCTAGGGGAAGTTTGAGGTCTCTTTTTTTCCTTTTAACGTTGAGAGAGAGAGTGCTCTAGACCAACGGGAGGAGGGCTTCCGTTACGGAACCTTCACTTTTTAAATTGCTTTTAAATTTCCAAAATGAATTTTCATGAGGGAAAATTTGGACTCTCAAAGGGGCCCTACAAGGATGTTTGACTTTGCCTTTCTTTTCTAAAGTGGGCAACCCCGTGAAGCCCATGAATGCTTTGTCAAAACCCTATTAGCCAACAAATAATTGGAAAGATATTAGAGAGTGGGTTCTAAATTTCCAAACTCCGACAAATTTGAGGTTGATTTGTAGAAGTTATGGCCTCCCCACTAAAACTGAAATGTGGGGAGAGATTCCATTTATAAGACAGAGTTGTAACATAAAAAATGGAATCTTCTAGAATATACGGATTCTAATGGCATGCTATATATCAATGGATAGATCTCAATGAGTACATTCTAAATCCAAAAGTTTCGACAAGTTTTGATTTCATTTGTAAAAATTTTACTGTGCGCACATTTTGGACAAGAGAGAGAAAGTCAAAATTGTTATAGGGCCCCTTTGAGAGTCCAAATTCTCCCTAATGTTTGCAAAGAAAATCTAAGGTAACTTTCCATCACGCGGTCCTTTTACCTCAAAAAGATCTCCATCATCGACCAAAAGGTGTTTTTAAATCTTCTTACGACCTTCTGTTCCCTCCTATTCCCACATGTCTCCTCATTCCACCATCTTCTTCTCTCTCCTCTTCCTACTATCCTCTCTTCACTCATCTTTAGTGTGTCATCTTCCTCAAACAATGGAGTCCACCTGGTCTAAACACCCTAGCACATTGATTGAAACTATTACCACCTATGCCACATTAAAGGAGCACAATAATGGATTCCAACATCCATAGCCAAGGTTAGCTGGATTATAATGTAGTAAAGCAGGAGAAGAATAGACTCCTTAGAAAACATTTTTTGTCATGTTGGAAAGAAAGCGTGAAAAATTTTAGGCTCTTTGGAGTTAACAACATGCTTAATGGACAAGGAGCTTCATCTCCATCCCAGCAGCTTTAATCTTCCTCTGCACAGAGATAATTGTAAGTGATTCATATGGTGATTGCTATTTCTAGTTTGCTTTAGGTTGTTTGTGGTACTTTGGTCTTATGATTTCTATATTTTGCTTGTTTTGTGCTACTATGCTTCTTACACATCTTTATTCCTAAAGAATAGAGGAATGGCAATTGGTGGAGTGTGCCATGAATATTTTGGATATCTAGCCTTGAAAAATTGTGGAGGAGATTTTCAAAGCAAAAACTCATGTGTCTTTGGCAGAGAAGGGGTTAATATTCATCCATGTTCCAGGAAATTGATATGTGAATGAATAGTGACCACATGGCCACCTTGAAGATAAGATCCATGTGCACATTGCACTAAATGAGGCAAGATCTACAGAATGCACAGACTGATTTTTCTACAGTTTTTTCTTTGGAGATAGATAGAAAGGTGTGTAGATAATGATGTCTTTCTTTCTACTATTCTTTGCTTCTATGCGGCATAGTCTTACTTTCCCTTTTTTATAATATGGCTTGCAGGTCTTGATAAGGATTGAAAGCAATTTCTATGCCAAGAAGTGTTAGAAGGGATTGTCCATATATTGCCAAGCTAAACTATTCCTTAGTTAGAGTCCTACACTATTGCTAGTGTCATTGGCAGTTTGTAAAATTGGTTCCTATAATTGGCATTTTCTACAAAATATTTTGATATCAATGACAATTAACTTTTCAATCACTTGTTTGGTGCAAATGTCTCATCTTGTTGGTTTTCATTTTGTAAGGATTTTTGTGGTTAGATGGAAAAAGTTGTGTCAATGTCATGCCCTCAATATTGTATGGTTTTTGTATGTTCAAAAAAGAAAGTTCTATCATACCAGACTCTTATCATGCCCTTGCTTTATAACACTATAAGTAGCTCAAGCCAATTTTAAAAAATCACCCATAACACTTACAATGGGAAATCTAGATACAAATATGGGCAAGGATGCATGCTCCTCTTCCTCATTACCTATGAGCAAGAACAAGGACAAGAAGAAAAAGAGGATAAGAGGATAAGAGGATAAGTAGAAGACCATTGAGGAGGAGCAAGTAGAATAGAAGGTAGAGGCATACTTTCAGCCAATTTTTATCATCTCAACGCTTAGGCCTTCCAGGTGTAGATCTAGAAGATGGCATGGATTATAATTTGGGGCTTGACATGCTAATTTCAACAAAATAAGAAGGGACTAAACATGCAGAGACATATCCAAGGACTGTCACAATTACAAAAAAAAATATTGAAAGACTGTATTGGAAGTCACACTTGGCTTGGAGACAATGAAATGATAAAAATTGGAAGCCTCTTGTTAAATTTACTTGTAATTATTTAATTTATAATCAAAATGTTTGATTTTACAAGGGGTTTATAGCTATACAAAATGTTGATTTTCACAAAGAGATATTTTAAATTCTTTACAAAATGTTATGTGATCTTTACAAAATGTTCCTCCTCATATCTATTTTGAGTTGTTCTTCAACATGCCTACAAAGTTTCTAGAAAGAAAGCCTAAGAATTGCCACAATGAGTGTCTTCTATGCTCTCCTATCTCTCTGAAGCAATATCACTCTTTAGAAAAATCTTCTCTTTTGTGAAAGAGAATGAAGTGGAATCTTGGTATCAAGTCCTTCCTTAAGAAATAGGTTTTTAGGTGCAAGATTTTCTTCTTTGTTTGAGCTCTCTACTTGGTTTGCTTTTGATTCATCATGTAGCTCCTCCTTCTTCCTCTCCCCTTTAGAAGCCTTCCTAGTAGTTGCTTGGTCCTTGCCATTAATGACTTTCCCTCCATGTATCTTCAACCATAGTATAAGTAAAAAGAAGCAGATAATTTAGAAGAATACTTGTCTTTCATATACAGGTATAGAAGATGGTGAATATCATCCAAGTTTATTATTAGGGTAAAGATTGTTTTTAACAAAGGGTATCCCTTATTCACAAAATTAGAGTACCCTTGAAATTCTTTAAATAAGGTACTAAAATTAGTAAAAATAAAAAAACAAAAACTAAATATGTGGCTCAAAATATGGTGATCTTGACCCCACCAATGCATCCAAAAGGCCCCAAAACCCTAGGATCGACTCCTAAGTCGCCTCTTTTGGACACCTAGAGAGGGAAAAAAGGCAAAAAAAGTCTCCAAAAATGTTGTGTCGTCATGTGCAAATATAGTGTATGCGGAGGCCCCTCCGCATACACTAGATTTGCACAGAAAGGACACAACATTGTTGGAGGGGCCTCCGCATACACTATATTTTCACAGGACGACACAACATTTTTGGAGGCTTTTTTTGCTGTTTTTTTGTCTCCGGGTGTTCAAAAGAGAGAAGATGGTGAAAATCATCTAAGTTTATTATCAGGGTAAAGATTGTTTTTAGCAAAGGGTGTCCCTTATGTACAAAATTAGAGTACCCTTGAAATTCTTTAAACAAGGTACTCAAAAAAAAAAAAAAAAAACTAATAGTGTGACTCAAAATATGGTGATTTTGACCCCACCAGTGCGTTCGGAAGGCCCAAAAACACTAGAATCGACTCGTAAGTCGCCTCTTTTGGACACTCGAAGAGGGAAAAACGGCAAAAAAACCTTCAAAAATGTTGTGTCCCCCTATTGCAAATTTAGTGTCCAAAAGAGGTGACTTACAAATCGATCCTAGGGTTTTTGGGCCTTCAGGACGCACTGGCAGGGTCAAAATCACCATATTTTGAGTGTCCAAAAAGAGGCAACTTACTAATCAATCCTAGGGTTTTTGGGCCTTCCGGACGCACTGACAGGGTCAAATTCACCATATTTTGATATTTAAAATCAGTTTTTTCTTGATGGTGTCCTCCTTGTACTACAAATATATATATGGGTGGCTCTCCATTTTCACTTAAGAAGGATGCCATCAAAAAAATCATACAAAAGCCTTTGTCATCCCTATTATACAAAAATAGTGTAGTTGGACATGCATCCGGCTACACTATTTTCACATAAGGAGGACACCATCGAAAAAATTTATACAAAAACCTTTGTGTCATCCCTATGTGAAAATAGTATAGTTGGACCCAGCTACACTATTATCACCGCATAAGGAGGAAACCATCCAAAAAATTATACAAAAGACTTTGTGTCGTCCCTAGGCGAAAACAATGTAGTTGAACATGCATTCAACTACACTATTTTTGCGTAGCGATGACATGGATTGAGAAAAAACTTGTGTTGCAAAATTTACAAAGAAAGTGTTAAGATTACAAAATTTCACCTTACAATGAGCATCTAAAGATTTTCGTATAGAAAATGAGTAGAAGGTCCGATTGAAATCGACTTTGTGAAGCAATGTGGAGCAATAGAAGGATGGAGTTGACAAGAAAAAATTGTGAAAAAGATTTTTTGGGTGCAAACGCCTCTATATATAGTAGTGCACAATTACCTTGGTAAAATTTGAATTGACACAATTTATGATGCATGGATCTGACCCTTGTGCACGTGTTTTGGCAAGCATGATTGAAATACTATTTATAACTCTCAAAGCGCTTATATATATTATTTTTTATCCATCGTTTGTAATTTGTTAAGGTTTTTGTTTAGAACATAAATCACAAGAAAGCTCAAAATGTTGTTGAAAAAGCACAAAATTACATATTTTCATTGGATTTTTTTTTTGTACAATAGTTTTTACAATGCAATCTAAAGTGTGTCGTCCTTCCGCGAGCATAATCTACATGGATACCTTGTCAAATATACATAAATCACATAGCAATGACACATCCTTGTCATTAAATCCAAAAAAGATTTTTTTTTTTTAAAGAATGTGTCATTGCTACGCAAATAGAACATTGGGACGTGCCTCTAAGTGTTCTATTTTTGCATAGCAACGACACAATCAAGTAGACATAAAGTTTTCTACTAATGTCATCTCTATGCAAAAATAAAGCATCCAAACATTCATCCGGATGCTCTATGTTTGCATAGCAACGACACATTCTTGTCATTATATGCAAAAATTGTTTTTTTATAATCTGTCGTTGCTATGCAGAAATAGAGCACTTGGACATGCCTCCGAGTGCTCTATTTTTTCATAGCAACGACACAATCAAGTAGACATAAATTTTTTTGCTAATATCGTCTCTACAACAAAATAGAGAATCCAAACATTCATCCGGATGCTCTATTTTTGCATAGCAGGGACACAATCAAGTATACAAAAGTAGATACGTCTAGGTGCTCTATTTTTGCATAGCAATGACACCATCGGCATTATAGTTCACTTTATTTTGCATGGCAACAATATTATCAATCCTTCTCATATGTCAGCCCTATGCAAAATTAGATCACCCGGACATACATCCGGATGCTCTATGTTCTCATAGGGACAATGTAAGACCAATTGTTTGGAGAATCAACATGACCAATCTTTTAACCAAGTATAGGATATTTTAAGGTTTTTTTGTTCTTCCTTGTGTAGAAAAGGTGACTAGGAAGTGTTTGGAGGGTGCTGACATTGAAGAGGTTGAGGAGACAAATGATGACAGGTTGATGGACCTACTATACCAAGTCAAGCAATTGTCTAAGTTTGTCTGTGTGAAAGAAATTTTTAATGTTTCCTTTGATATGGAGAGTTTTTTGGAAGACTTTAGAAATGAAATTCTAAACTATCAAAAGGATTTTGTTGACCTTACTAGGGAACACAATGTTGATAACTTTGTACACTTTAATGATATTTTTAAAGCAAGCGATTTAACACCAAGCACTGGCTCCAAGAAGGTTCCATTACCCCAAGATGACCCTTTTGAGTGGCATTTGAAAGCATGGTTGTAAGATTATGATTGAAGACATTACATTTTTGCTCTTTTTGACTCTTATTCCAATAAAGGAAGGAGAGTGCAAATCTTTGTGAATCACAACAACTGTTAATGTCCAAGATGTGGAGGAAACACCTGAAGATTTCAAAGAGAAAATGGAGATGCTTCAAAGCAAAGAGATTTTGGATGTTGCAGAGTTCAAGGCAAGGAATGTCACCAAGGTGGAGAAGCCCATCCATATTCCAAAGGAAGAGCTTGGTCCCTTACTACTATGCACAACACCCTTGTTGTGCTCTGTCAAGGATGGTAGGTTCACATCCACAATAAGACTTGGAGTGGATAAAACCATACTTCTTGAGAAGCAAGAAGCCATTAGAGTTTTTGGACTTGCTCCAAGATTTATGGGCTCAAGAAGTGCATACTTTGGCACTATGATCAGTTATGTCCTTGCCTCTTCTGGTGACATAGGCAAGTAGTTGTAGGGTTACAAGAAGCAAGAGTACTTGGAGGGAGGGAAATTCTTTCTACCCTTCACAATTCCACTCTCATATAATTTGATGACAAAAATGGCTTGCCCATTCACGTCAGTATGTTAAAGATTCTAGAGTTTTATCACTGCCCTCTGCAAAGTTCTCAAATCAAAGAACAGATTGTTGAAAGAGTTAAACTTAAGGACTTTCTTATTACCAGGATATATATGTCATTAATGTGGAAAGGCTCTCCAAGCATCTCCATGACCTTGGAATTAATCTTGAGCCTGGCCTGGTCAGAAACTGATGGCTCCCCTTCACTCTTTACTGCTTCAATTTTATAATGATGAGCTTGAAGAGCTTTTGGTAACCTGCCCTATTGATTCCAACTTTGTCCAAAATGCCTTGAACTTCATCTTTGTACATAGTGAAACTTTGAAAAAATCCATTGATGCATTTCTACCTAACAACCCTAGTTCTTCTTTCATTCAATAGGTTGTCAACAACAAGTGGAATAACTTCACAAAATGACTGTGATGCACATCTCATGTTTCCTTGTAAACAATGTGGCTGAACTAAGGACCTAAGGTAAACACAAAGAAATACTATAGTTGCCAAAGATACCAAATTGCAAAACAGATATCAATTTGATAATTAAAAAAAGAGAAATTTTTATCTCACTGCTTTGATTCTTCTCTTGCAGCCCCCACCTCCTTGTTTGAGACTCTCTATATTCTTCAACTTCCTTTGTCTTTGTCTAAGACCAAGCTATGTCCTCTTTCTTCTCACTGTAGTCAACAATGATTGGAGATTCTTTACCTTCTCCTTGCTTTCTTGAAGCTGAAGATTAAGAGAATCCTTCAATTGTAGAAGCAAATGGTTTTCCGGCTTAATAATGTCCCTCTCTGCTACAAGGTTTTGTGTATAGACTAATAGCCCTTTCATACCATCTCCAGCAAATCTCATCAATGAAGAACAATTGAAAAATGATGGGGTTCATTTCGTGATGGGATCTATGGGATGCAATCTACCATCTGTCCATAGATCAATGTGCTTCTTTTGTTCTAATCTCAATGCTTCTATGGCAGAAGGAGGAGTTTCACAAAGTCTATTTATTTTTGGAGAGGGAAATATTCATCTTCCAACTCGACATGGAGATGATAGATACCTCTTTTAGCAGGATTCATGGAGATGATGTGGAGAAGATGATGAGCTGGATATGGTGTACGGACAGAATGAGCAGAGGGAAGCTTGTGATTTGGACCAAAGAGAAAAATGGTACATTGGGAGGGAGAAGTTTTGGAAAAGGGACACATTCCCAAGATATTTGAAAATGACACCACATGTGGGGTCCCAAAAAGTGACATCCTGTGCACCCATTAAAAGTATAAAAATTTTTCTCCAATTTTGGGTTTTTAAAATTCCTTGTTCATTTTTTCAAAAATGAAAAGTATTTTCTCTCTATAGCATTTCTTATAGGGTGAATTTGAGACCTCAAACTAGGCAACGTGGATGACAAGAACCTCATCATCTCTAATGGCTACTAGGTCTACTGCTTTGGCTTCAGCTTCAACTTTTCTCTTTTGTCATATGAACTTTGTAGCCTCTAGTAATGTACGTCTAATATCATCTAATTCCACTCTCAGCTTCGAAATTTGTTCACAAACTTTTACACTCTTGTTCATTACCATAGCTACACTCTGAACTAAAAGATTTCTTCTCTTTGCTATCCTCATAGTTCCGCTCAGTCGGCTTTTTTGGTTTGGTTGTTGGATGAACCTCTGATGGGACCCTCTAACTGATCCTTCATCAGTTCGGTGGCTCCATCTTCAATCAAGTCTGATCTGAGTTACCGTAGTTTGTTAGCCAAACGTTGAACTGCAGTGATCATGGACTCATTCAGTCTAGAAGCTGCCTTCTACTTTGGTGCTCCTCTTGATCCCTTGAAAGCTAAGGTGGTAGTTTCCAAATTGTGCGAGCCTCAGAACACTCTAGCTGTTTTGGCCTTTTCTTTGCCAATTTTTTGTTATTTTAGCCGCGAGTTCCCACTGTTCTTGCCATTCATTTACTACCTTCTCTTTGCCTTTCCCCTTCCATATAGCTCTTTGTTGCTCACACTTCTTGATTTTAGCAGTGCTCTTTTTGTGATTTTCATCATGGATATCTTCAATGATAATTCCTCTGCTTCTGGTGACAAACCTGACTGGCACTAGTTTTGGGGCCTTGTATTAGAGGTACTTTTGGTTTGGAAGATTTGGGACATTGAGCTGCAAAGTGACCGTACTTAGCACATGTGTAACAATTTAAGATTATTTTCTAGAAGTCCCCTCTTCCCTTGCCTCTACCAGTACCCCCTTGGTATTTTCATTGGCCACTGCCAGTACTTGTGCTAGTTTAATTATCCTTTGAACTTTCAATTTCATCTACTTTTACAGTCTCAAGGATTTTCAGTGCAATCATTGACAGATCTTTCCCCTTCTTAAAATGATGAATTCTTATGCCACAATTGTTCCATACATGGTCATAAGTCTTGCAATATGTGCATTGTGAGCATTCAGCAGATATATGGTCTTTAGACCTACATTTAGAACACCAAATCTCCATCTTCTTCACTGAAGGTCTTGTCTTATCTATTTTAATAATCTGCTTTGACATCTCCTCCTGATTCTTGGTCCTTGATCCCTTTTTCTCCCCCTTGTCCTTGTCATCTGACTCACTCTCAGGAAAATTGGAGCTATTTTGACTTTTCATTGAATGATTCACTATTACTAGAATGTTTCTTCTTATGCCCTTTGTCCTTCTTTTCTTGATGTTCCAATTTCAGTGCCCTTTGCACTAGATCATTGAAATTTTTTTGTGGGTGTTGACACTTCTTATTCGCTTTTCTTACTTTTGAACCCATTCAAAAACCAATCTCGCATCCATTTTTCATATGGAGGCCCTTGTAGTTGTTTAGTCATTTCTTTAATATTTTCTACATAGTTCTTGAGCAACAACTTACAATGTTTAATCTTGTCGAGTTCACATAGGATGTCCTTGTCCCCCCTATTGTCTGAGTATTCCAATCTAAAAATTTTGATGATCTTATTGTAGTACCTCAAATGGAAAGCTGGATAATGATAATACCATTTTTTGGCTACCTCTTTGAGTGTCTAGGGAAAATATTCCCCACATTTATCCTTGTCGATGTCCTTCAGTTCAGCATACTACTCAAAGGCTTGGATATAAACATCTGGATCATCCATTTTGCCTCCATTGAAAATTGAAAACAAAATCTTCAGGTTGATAAAATGGTCATGGTAGCTGGTTCTAGCTTTGTGAGCTGACTTTTGGTCCTTCAATGTTCTCTTGTTGTAGTGATTTGTGTCAGCTTCCCAGTGATTTTCCTCATCGATTTCTGTTACAATGTCATCTTCCCTCTTCTTTGTTGGTTTTCTTGTTTTGCTGATTTCTGGCTTCATTTACTTCCCTTGCTCTCCTCAACGTGTTTTCACCTGCATTGAGATCCATGAGACCTATTCCGTCGCTCTACTGTTTCAGCACGTTGTCTCCTGGAATGTTGTCAATGATGAGAATCCCTTGATTCATAAGCTATTCCTGGTTCTAAAGAAACTTTTGTCGCATTTCTAGGCTCTCTCTCAGTATCAAAGTCACACTCTAATTCTTCATGAATGGTGCTTACATGCTCTGGATCATCTCTTAATCTGGTTGTTGGTCTTCTACCATGTGAGACTCACCTGGGAAACATTGTGGATTACCGATAGCTCTAACACCAACTGGGAGATAGTTCATCTATTAAGAGCAAGTTATCTCAAACCACCGTGATTGCCAAAGTGGAATGAGTTGAACATTTTAAGATAGCTATTCTAGGTTGGTAGTTAGAGTTAGTTCATATTAGTATAGAACTTCATATCAAATAACACTAGAAATGAAATATCAAATTGGAAGTGGAAATGACACTGAACAGTGAAACTGGAACTAAAATGAATACTAGAACTGGAAATTGAAACTGGGAATGTATATTCATATCAGATTAATGTATACAAGTATAATAAGTGAGTCAAGTATGCTTTGAGCTTGATTAGGATTACAAGAGCGTAAAGAGCTCTGAGATGTAAGACACAAAGTTCTAGCTAAGAAATCAATTACAATGGATCAAGTAACAAGTCTCCCCGGAATGAAGTAGTGGACCCTATTTATAGTTTCCCAACTAGGCTTCTGATCGACTGTGTACTGTACCAGTTACCATGGTAACTTTCTCTTGAAATTACCAATCTAGCTGCCTCAACTAAGCAGCTGTTCGTGCCTTCTACATACCCCTCACATGCATAAAATGCAATTTAGATATGTAAAACTTGATGTATGTGCAAAATAAGAACAGGATTAGTCACAACAAAATCATAGCTTTATCGTGAGAAACTTACAATGTCACATAGATCTTTCATCAGTAAACGCAATGGAAAAGATGATGCTCCAAACATACCATTTGTGAGTGAGTTTTACGAGTTTGAGAAGGAAGAAGGAGAATACACAATGCTCAATAAACACTTCATACGTTCATTATCCAAAAAAATTACAAATCTTTTACAAAAATTGGTTTTTATACCTTAGGCATAAGGTCTTAGTCAAAAATTAATATGCAGTTTATTCATTTGATTACATTGCAATTTAATGTTCATTGCTGACAAATTGTTCATTGCTGACAAATTAATATACCTTAGGCATAAGGTCTTAGTCAAAAATTAAAATTAAAATTAGTCAAATGCTGTTTATGCATTTGATTACATTGCAATTTAATGTTCATTGCTGACAAATTGTTTGAAATTCTTTGACCAATCAATTTTTCTACCTAAAACTGCATATGCTTTTTAAGAGAATGCAATTACTGTGCCAATGTTGTTTGATTTTGCAGTGACTGAAGAAGGCTAAGGACATTCATCTCAAATGCTCTTCCACCTCGACGACCCAGCTTCAACTCAATAGCTTCCGAGGACGGAATCTACATCAGGAAGGGGGGCATGTTAACCCTCACGGCTCACGGACACCCCATCACCTACGACGGACGTGTATTATGTATTCGATAGAGTCAGGTACCGGGCTTGTTGGACCAATAGGGAAAGGTAGAGTGATCGCCGATGAGAGGCGCACTTTAACTGGGACATTCAAGGGATTAGTTGGTTAAGCATGGGTGCCCAAGTGTGAATGGGGTGAGCTCCTATAAAAGCCAACTAAACCTAATTTTTACTCATTCTCTCATTTGTGCAATTGAAGAGTGCTCTTGCTCCATCTCCATCTTCTTCTTCTTCACCTCCTTGTGTGTGTGTGTGTGTGAGAGAGAGAGAGAGGGAGAGTGTGTGTGCGATCGAGCATTACAAAGGCACGACGGCGGCGAAGCGGTTGAGCGCGGCACGACTGCAGCTTCTTCTTCATCGCGGCGAGGAATCCACCGCGAAGGCGAGCGTAGAGCGGTGAGTGACACACCCTTTGTTTCCTTGAGCTTGCTAGTTTAGGCTTGTTGTGTGCTCGGAGCCGTTTGTGGCTCGCATACGGTGTATTGGCAAGTCCCTTGCTTCGACAGTGCGGCAAGGATTGAACTATGTATTAACTAGTGATTGAACTATGTGTTGTATGATTAGCCCATGAAGCATAATGTAGTAATTGTGGCCACTTTCCAATCTTACCACCACAAGCCTTAGCCAAATATTTAATGATTGGAGGATTCCCTCTTTCACTTTTTTCATTCCCTTTTGGATTGTAAGCACTAGTGAGAGTAAGCTTGATAACCAACCTGGAGAAGAATTCCCTTGCTTTTTTGGCATCCGGTTCACCTCTTTTTGCAACTATTTTCCTAGCACACCCATTTGTAATGCATAGAAATGGTGGATTAGTAAGGTGTAGCCCATCATGATGTCTCACATTTGAATACATTTGACAAGTTATGCATGTTTTCACAAATTGAGCTACATCCTTATATATGCCTTTCCACTAGTATCTCTCTTTTGACTTGGCAAAGGTTGCCCATACACTTCGATGTCCAGTCCATAGACTCTCATGAAACTCCTTATTGAGCTTCTCTTGAGTCTCCTTTTTACAGACAACCCTTTGTGGCAAAGTATGTGATGTAAAAGAAAAAGATGAAACTTTGGATTCAAGGCAATGTTGTTTTTTTGCGGCCAACTATATATATGATTACAAAAAGGCCTTATCTAGTTTGGAAGAAGTTCACCTTACCTTATTGGGGGACAAATCTATATTTGGAGTCAAAGAGATGTTGATTGTGGGACATATGTGTGGGCCTTATGGTAGAAGACCTTCTCCAACAAAGATAGATGAAATTCAAAGGATGAAGGAGGTATGTACAAATATCATCCAGGTTTGAAGATTTTTGGGTGCATATGTCTTCTATGTTATTTGGATTCCACCTTATGAACATGTACCAGACCCTCTTTATCAATTGTTAAGAAAGAATCAAAAGTTCCAATGGGAAGAGAGTTGTGCTTTGTGGTTATTGAAGTGGGCCAAATAATATTTGATTGGTCCATCCGTACTTGTCGAGACTAATTGTGTACCACTTCTTGGGATGATCACTATATGCTTTGTCATACGTGTTGAAGCTGGGAACTTGCCTGTGCACTGTGTGTGAGCCTCAAAAGGCTGCAAACACACAACTAGGAGAGCCTAGCAAGCTCGAAGGGGCAGGGGTGTGTCACTCACCGCTCAATGCTTCCGTCGTGAAGGATCGTGTGCTCCAAAGAAGAAGGAGCCATCGTTGATGCCATGCTCAACCGCCTGGACATCGCTGATATCGCCGCAATGCTCAATCTCTCTCTCTCTCTCTCTCTCTCTCTCTCTCTCTCTCTCTCTCTCTCTCTCTCTCTCTCTCACACACACACACACACACACACACACACACACACACACACACACACTTGTGAGCACACGAAGGAGAAGGAGACAGAGATGGAGCAAGAGCACTTCTTAGCGTACACCTCCTAGAATGAGGATTTTTAGGTCAAATGGACCTTTTATAAGAGTTTGGCCCATTCACACATGGGCGCCCACAGTGACCGACGGTTGTTGCAAAACTACTGTAAAAATAAGATAAGTGGTAAGCCTCTCATTGGCAATTACCTACACACCTATTAGACCGACAAGCCTGGTCCATGACTCAATCAAATAAATAATAAAGCCTTGAAGGTGATAGGGTGTTCGTGAGGGTTCGCATGTCCCCCTTCCTAACGTAGATTCCATCCTTGAAAGCTATTGAGATGAAGCTCGTTCATCGAGGTGGAAGAGCATCCGAGATTGAATGTCCTTAGCCTTCTTTAATCACTACAAAATCAACCAAAATTGGCACAGTAACTGCATTCTCATATACAATTAAAAAGCGTATGCAGTTCTAGGCAGACAAATTGATTGGTAACAGAATATTAAACAATTTGTCAGCAATAAACATTAAACTGGAATATAATCAAACGCATAAACAACTGGAAAGGTCAAAAACTAAACAAGTTTGGGGTCACTAATTTAACAATCAAAAGGCACTAGAGGTCAACTATTAATACAATGGGCAAGCTTCTCAATTTTCTTTGGTCAATTAAGTTGTTTAATCGCGAGAGCCAAGTATTTCATGTCCGAGGGCTGACTAGAGGCTATACCTAGAAGACCTTGCAGTTAAGCTACGATAAAAGGAATTTCTCATGAAATCATTGGCTGACTTCTTTCCTTTTCTTTGACTTCCCATAGGCGATACATGTGAGTGAAGTATCAAATCAAGCTGGGATTTATCTTCCAGCTTAAGATTTTACATTGTGGCACTTTTGATTTTTTAGTTTGTTCGTTTTCAACATTTTAACTTTGTAACTTTGGGGGGTCATATAACACTATTACCCTCCCCAGGCTCATCACACTAGTAAATTTCCTTTATAATACTTAAGCTAAAGGTCAATAGGGACTAAGCCCACAGAAAGCCCTAGTACATTAGACACAATGCTGCCTAAATCGGATTAAGAACCTAAAGTAACCATTGAATTAGGAAGGCATTCCCCATGGTATTAAGAGAAGATATCTAACTCCTAACTGGTCAAACTAGCTTAGTTAGACTACTTGATTTTGAAACCGAGACAAGGGATTATGAAAAAATATTATATAGAATCTAATGTTTAATCTAAGCAAATGTGCGGAATATTTTTCTACCAATCACATTTAAAGCAGACAAACATGGATGCAAAAACAAAGACAAGGGGCAATGCTAATGGTCAAGACACACCTATTTGCATTGATGATCGTGCTTGATTTGAAGAGTGAACAAGAGAAAGATTCCATGAAGTTCCAAATCCTAACAACAGCAACACGTTCATGTACACACTAGAAAACACAAGGAATACCTCTAGGAGGCACATCAGTGGGAAGAGGCACCAAACTTTATTGAATACAATCAAACAGCATAAGGAACCCTAGCCTAATTATTTGCACTCCCCCTAAAGAGTCAAGGGAACAAGATATTGTAAAGATGGGGAGGTAACCCTAAGGCTAAACCCCTATCCTCATCATGGTAAAAAAGAACAAAGTCATCATTCGTGAGACCATATGTGCCATCTGTGTAATCATGTAAATCTTCTTCATCACCATCAGAGGCACCAATGTTTACTAAGAAGGTCACCAACGTCTATAGTCATCTTGGTCAAAAGGGTAGGCTGGTGCAAATGGGAGAGACACTCTCTACTAAGTATGGATAAGTCGTGGTCAAGAGACGTATCAGCCATTCTAACTCCTCAACGTTCCTCTCACATGCTAGCATACCTATTAAATCCCATTCACAGGCAAGCACCGGAAAGACTATGTAAAACACTTGTGAAAAGTAAAGAGGCTACCTCTCACCCAAGGTAGGAGTGGATGACTCTAGCATACTAGCCATATCTGTACACATAGATAGATGATGGTTAGAGTGAAAATATTATAAGGGTCTTGTCAAAAGGTTGTGTCCTTGTGTATAATGTGTTTTATGATTTTGTGTCGTATATAGAACTTGTAGGTTTCCAGATTTATGTTTGGTGGCTCTTGCTCTTTTACTTTTTATTTTTGTTCTTGTGATTATAAGGCTTTATATATATATTCCCTAAGACTGGGAGATTGGCAAGTCAAGGAGGAAGTTTAAGAGGGGAGTGAGTGAATGATGAATGTCAGCAAACCCTTGCCCCTTCCTTGGGTAGATCATACCTTTTGGAATGATGTCATCACCTTTTGAAACCAATTGTTCCAAGTTGTCATAGGTGAAGACTTAGACCAATAGTTTTCAACCACCCTATGCATTTTATCTTGTTGCAAGGGTGGTAAGGTACTCTCCCATGATTTTATTCGCAACATTGTTTTAGGTGGTGGACTTACAACGGGAGGTGCAAATTCCTTCTTGTTTGTATGGATATTTACTATGGTAGGTGGAGGTTGTGTCAAAGCTTCTATTTCTGTATATGAACTACATGAAGAGCAAGAAGCTTCATTCGTTTTTTCTATAGTTGAGCTGTACGAAACAAGTCTTTCTTGCTTGGGTATCCAAACTAGCTCTGGATCAAGTGTATAGTGTTCTGTGATCTTTTCTTTCCCCCACGATTTTCAATCGGTTTTATCGTCATCGGATCTGACTCACATGGGTAAGGTGACAGGTAAGAACACAATTTACATTTTTGCACCCAGATTTGATCATTTCCTCGATAGTAGCCTTGGGCTTCCAATAGTTGTTGAGGAATCCAACGCCACGTTTTCTTACATTTACAGGACAGAGTGGGGCGTTTCTTACAAGGCTTCTATTTTTTAGCATCAACCATGGTCGCTAAAGAGGCTTTAGGAACCCACTTGTATGTTTTCCTTGTTATATTGCGATGGGTCTTGTCAGAAGCTATATGCATTGTTCCTATCATATTTCAAGGTACAAGTGCTGGTATTTCATCCCCCTCAGCTGTAACCCATGTCATCCCCCTCCCCAAGTGTCTATGGTTGTTGCTAGGTGGACCCAATCCACATTGTCAGACTCAGTCATCCCAGGTAGTACATCCATATATAAGGAGAATCTTTCCCAACATCAATGACCATTTTACATGTGTAACAATACTGCAATGGGGCTGAGTGAACTGTGGTGTCAAATCTATGATCAATTATAAATTTGTTTCCTAGAGGATGTGCTCGACCAGTTACAAGATCCACTCGAATGACAAAATCTTGGAACTGCAAGTAGACATGGTTTTTAGACCAGTCATGCACCATTTTTGCTTCCCTCATGAAAGGACGTCCTAAGATCATCTCAGATGACATAGTGTGCTTGGAGAATTCCATAACAATGAAGGTATTCCTTATTTTGTGGCCAAAGACCTTGATCTTGAGATCTTCTAGCATCCCAATAGGTTTAACAATAGTCCCAATGGCCATCTGTACTACTATGTTTGTGGTCCCAAGGTGAGGTCTTCCCATAGTTTCCCAACAATTTTTAGTCACATGCTAACCCCAGCGCCACCATCAAGGACTCCCTTCACAGTTAATCCCTTGGTAGTGATTGTATGGTCGCATTGGATTCATCACCTTCAAAGTATTGCCCCAACTTGTTAACAGGTATTTCTACAACAGAGTTCTCATCTAGGTTGGGTTGTGGATCTAAGTGTTCCTCCTCTATTGGCATTTCCCTAGCTCCATCCATCTGTGGGTAGCCCAAATTTCAGTTCTCCATTGAGGAAAGCTCAAAGAGCTAAGAATAGCTTGGGGTCTCCATATAGTTTGGACAGGATGGTGGTTCTAATTTTTGAAGCCATGAAGACCATCAAGCTGGCATTATTTAATGGCACCTTTTGGGCTTCAGTCCCTGGACGTGGGGAAGATGGGATCTCCATTTCTTTGATAGGTCAGGTAGTCCCTCTATAAACATTCTCTCCAACAAGAAGCAAGGACGCCCACTTTCCCATGACTTTAAGTCATTTTCTTCTTGGATGACACTAGGTATGGCTAGGGGTCTATCGACTTGGTGAGGTTGTTGTTGTGTAGGGAACACTGTGTGTATAATCTGGGTCTGCCTAGGTGCTGGCTCTAGATCCCTTTGGGTCTCTTCTACCAAACTCCTTTACTGCTTGACTTTTTCGATCTCCTCTGTATGGTTTGGGTAAGTTCCTATCTTCTTCTTGATTCCTGACCATTGTGGCTCATGATGATTTTCCTTGTTGGTTTCGTCCCTAGTGGTTGTTTTAGTCTCCATGGTTTCACCTGAATCAGAATCCTCTTCAGCGTCGTGCATATATACGGGGTCGTCATCAGTCCCTATGTTGGTCTTTGAACTAGGGTCTGACCTCGATGCTTTTTGCGATCTCTTTCTTCGTGTTCTCTTCTTCTTCTTAGATTGGGCAATTGACGCCTTGTTTCTTTTCTCAAGAATATAATTTTGTTGTTGGAGCATCAATCGTGTGAGTACATATATTGGTACCACATGTGTACTTTGTGATGGCTTCTTGGTAACCTCAATCAAGTTTAATGGCGTGATCTTTGGTGCATTTGGATTATTTGGACATTGGGCAATCAAATGATCTATGCCACATCGATAACACATGAGTATCGGCATTGTATATGTGCTTGCTTGATTGGTTTACATTATTGTAGCATTCTTTTGTAGCCTAATAGGACACTCGGCTACACCATATAGACCCCCATACTCATACCATTGAAGAGGTGGTCTCTTGGTAGTGTAATTTATATTTTGGCCTCTTGCCGCAAGAGCAGCTACTTGATAGACAGGTTTGACTTGTCCCCAATAGTCCTCCATGTAGTATTATGGATTTTCTTCAAATGCATCAATCTCATAGGCAATATTAGGGTCTATATCTTTCTCACAGCCTTCGAAACAAGCAATAGATGACTCCCAACCCACTTGATTCACAGAAGTGATTCTCGGATGTGGTGTCTGCGATCCTAGCATTGGAGGTGGTAAGGGCATTGTTTGAGCAATATTTTGGGCCCTAGGAATCATGTGTTGTGACGTTTGTTCAAGAGGTGCGGCCGACATCAATGCAGTCACTCGAGGTGTATTCGTCCATGCTAAGGTTGGTCTATTGGCCATCGCGGGCTTAAATATTATGAAATCCTTAGCTTGATGACCATACCTCCCACAGGCATTGCGATTCCCATTAAATTTTACTCTGAAAGTAGGGCATTCACTGGTACTATGCGGACCATAGCAAACTGAGAACCATTGTTGCTCCCTTCTTGAATACATATGGTTCTTTTGCGAAGCACGATTGTCTCTAAGACTCTCTTGAATGGCCTTGGTGAGATCTGCTAAAGTCATGTCAGATATCTTTGGCTCTTTAGCAATAGGCTTTATGGTCATTGGCTCATGCCGTGATGCTTGCAAGCTAGTAGATTTAGGCTCAACAGACCTCTCTCTCTCTCTCTCTCTCTCTCTCTCTCTCTCTCTCTCTCTCTCTCTCTCTCTCTCTCTCTCTCTCTCTCTCTCAGGCGATGCTTGGCCTTAGGCTTAAAATACATCCCTCCCCCTCTAAACCCTTCCCCCCTCTTACTCCTCAACTCACACTACAATTTATCAAGAAATCTCAACCTTAAGTTCTTTTTTAAAGACCTTAAATCTTCCTCCCCCTCTCCTTTTAAGGAAACCAACCCCCTTTGGAAACCACCTCTTTTAAATCCCAACCTTAATCAAATTTTATCCTCTAACTGGCATAACTTTAACCTCATTTTGAATACTTGCAATTTTCCCTTTTCAAAGAGACCCCGTTTTGTCATTGAAGCTTTATCTAGCCTCTCCTTGGACCCTTCAATAATCATAAACCTGCCAACAAAAACCTTGGTGTTGTTATCCTACCATTAGATTGGTATGAGAAAGATGCCCTCTCACATCTCAATGACCGCTCCACCTATGAGACTTGCCTTAACATTCCTTTTTCCTTCTTAGCCTCCCTTTTTTCCTCTATCACACTCCGCTACTCCTCCCTCTCCTCTATTGAATGCAACTTTATCCTCTCCCCCCTTAACAAACCCCCTAAACCTTTTCCTATATATTTCATCACTAAACTTCATAAACCATCCATCGTCTCTCGACCTATTTGTTCCTATAAAGGTTACCTCTTTGCGAAAGCCTCTATTTGGCTCCATTTGGAGCTCTATCCAATCCTCCTTTGCCAAAAGCAACACCTACAAAGCTCCCTCACCCTAATCCAAGACTTGGACAAACTTCCCCTTCCACCTGACACCCTCCTCTTTACTTTTGACGTAGAAGCCC